>NW_024080653.1:5953566-5978003 GCF_003009895.1 Hyaena hyaena | reverse complement strand
GGGGGTCGAGGGGGGGGGGGGGGGGGGGGGGCGCCTGGGTGGCTTAGTCGGTTAAGCTTAGGTCACGATCTCGCGGTTCGCGGGTTCGAGCCCCGCGTCGGGCTCTGTGCTGACTGCCAGCTCGGAGCCTGGAGCCTGTTTCGGAGTCTGTGACTCCCTCTCTCTCTGACCCTCCCCTGCTCACGCCGTCTCTCTCTCTCTCCTAGAAATAAATAAAAATTAAAAAAAAAAAAAAAGAACTGGGAGTGGGGAGGGGTTGCGGGGAGGGGCCGTGGGCCCCCCAGGCCTGGGAGCAGCTGCGCTGAGCAGGGCAGAGCTGAACGGGCCAGGTCTCAGCCCCGCACCGGCGGAGCCCACGGGGTTGGAGCTGGGCGCGCCGAGGCCCGGCTGCGGGGCCTGCCGGTCGTCTCCGTGGCGGGCTGCTGGGACGCCGCGGAGCTGCGGAAGATGGCGCCGGGGCGGGCCGGGGCTGCTGGGGCCCGACGAGGTGCGGGTGGTGGGGCTCCAAGCCGCGGCCCGCGAGCAGGGCCTGCGCCGCTGGCAGCCGAGCGTTCTGGAGCCCTCTCCTCCGGGCCAGGGCGAAGAGCGGGCCCCTGCGGACGCGGCCCTGCTTCCGAGGGGGTCCACCACCCTCTCCTACTCGCCCTGCAGCAGGAGGGGGGCGGCGGCCTCCGGGCCCGGGCCTCGGCCCCCATCCTCCCTCGGGGGGGACGCGGCGCCGGCGGGCCCAGTGCGTCCGGGGCCCCGGGGAGAGCCTGGCCGCCGCGCAAGCCGCGGGCCTGGGGGGGGCCGGCCTGCTTCCAGGCCTCCTGCCCGGCGCCGCGGAGCTGAGGGCCTGGGGCCCCCGTGGCCGCCACCGTCCCGGCTGCCCCCTCCCCACAACAGCCGGGGGGGGGGGGCCGGGGGCAACGACCAGGGGGGCCTGTGCCTGGGGAGGAGGGAGGGGAGCTGCCTAGGGACCGAGGACCCGGCGTCTCTGCCTGAGGCGGGAGCGCAGTTCTTCTCCGCCAGATGTCACGCAGCTGGGCACGTGACGCTCTCCTCTCCGGGTGGTGCTTCCGCACAGCTTGCGAAGTGGGGCGCAGGGTGGCATCTGGGCCCCAGCCCCGCCCTCGGCCACACGGAGGGATGTCTCGAGCGGGACGTTCGCTCCCCGGAGCGAGCAGAGGTGGGGCGACAGGGTGTGTGCCTGCCTGTGCCTGGATGGTGTCTGGGGTTCCTGGGGACCCTGTCGGCGGCGGTGGGGACTCTGGCCTGCGCTGGGAGAGACCTGGTTTCAAATGTTGGCTCTTTTATGCAGTTTGACCGTTTAGTACCCATTTCTTTGTGTGTCGCTTTTAAACTAAAGTCAGGAGATTTTGTCATCAAGGTCTTGTCCTGAGCTCTTCCTCAGGAAGCACCTCTTGGTTCCCCTGTGTCCTTCTCTGGGACAGACCAATCCTGGCAACACCACTTCTCCAGCCACAGGTGAAGTCTCCAGCTTCCAAGTTAGTGACGACGGGAAGCCTGAGCGTCCCCCGTCTGGGCCTTCCTACTTCAGCTCCTGAGACGGGTGCAGGAGTGGGCCTGAGATCGTGTCTGAGGAGGAGTGGGAAGCGGTGCCAGGCAGTGTATGTCCCCCACCCCTGCCAGGCTCCCCAGTAAACAACCAGTGGAAATCCCAGGCTTGGGTCATGGGACTCGGGGCCTAACATACATGACCCTCACATTCACTGTAACTCACACCAATGTCCGATGTGACCGAGGCCCAGGCCACACAGCCCTTTGGGTGTATAGAATGTCAGTAAATTGTGACACTTGACGTTGTGTGATGACCCCTCTGTGATTGGTGCTGGAAACCATCAATCACTGAACATCTGAGCACCTACACGCTCCAGGCTTCAGGAGGTGTCAACACGCAAAACAGAGCTCCAAGGGGAGGGGCTTCCACTCCTTGGTGGGAGACAGACGATAAAAGCTGTGGGTGGCGCTGGAGAAGGCAGTGGGGGAGGGGCGTCTGATGTGCCAAACGAGGTGGGGCCTCTTGAAAGTGGACGGTGCCCAGGGGACCAGGGTCTCCTACCAGAGTCACGTCCAGCCCTCCCCCCTTGTCTTATTTGCTCCGCCCCCCTGCTGAGCTGCACGGCCCGTTGGTGGCCCCTGTCCTTCCGAAGGGCCAGGAAGCTGCAGAGTGGACATGTCCGGTCTCAGCAGTGCTGTTGAGACCAGAACCCCGCCCCTCTCCCCGCGACACTGTTGTCACAGCCGGAGTCATAATGCACTTAGAGGCTGCCCTTCCAGAAAGGACTTCCAATATTGTTTGCTTATTTAAAATAACACATACTCATGTCCACAATATAGAAAACAGACAAGCAAATTCAGGAAAATTAACATCATCAGTAACCCAGCCCCCAGAGTGCAGTCGGTATCCGGTGGGTATTGTGCTATTCTGTTTCCTGTGGATATTTAGAATTTTTTGTTTCAAAGTTTCTTTTACAGTGTGGTGTCTGCGAGTTAGTGTTGAGTACGAGGAACAGCTGGGGGACAGGCAGGAAGGGGAGGGCCTGGGCACTGACACCCCCGGTGGCCAACACTGTCCTTAGTCCTTCTGGGTGGGGTCTCTGGGAGGGGGGCCCTACATCTCCCCTGGGCAGGCCCAGAGCCTGGCGGAGGCCCAGCGTGCCCTCTTCTCCCTCACGACCAGGTGTCCCCCCCGGACCCAGAGTCTGTGAGTTCCCCCGGAGGAGTCAGGCGCGTGTGCAGGAAACGGTCCTCGAGCGGGAAAGGGCCGAGTGCGTGCTGGGGCCGCAGGGTCCTTTGGGGAAGGGGTCTCAGTACCATATGCGAGTCCTTGCGGTGGAGCCGAACAGTCTGCAGGGTTCCAGGCAGCTGGGGACCCGGGCAGGGGCAGAGGCCGCCTGGGGGAGGCAGCAGCGACCCCGCTTGGGGAAGGGTCTTGACACAGCTGCCAGAAGCCCATGGGCAGGGCGGGGCTGGGGTGGTGTCCGCTGGGGATGGGCCTGAGCGGCAGGTCAGTCAGGAGGCTCTGACCTTCGGAAATGCTGTTCCCGAGCCAGTGACCAGGGCGGGGTCTGTGGGGATCAGGACGCCCCTCCTGTGCCTCGGTCCGAGGGAGGCCAGTTCAGGGCCCCATAGGCTCAGGGACAACCTGGGTTCGCGGAGCATCGTGTTTCTAGAATCTTCTGTACAGCAGACTCCAGGTTTGTCTCCTGGAGTGCAGCAACACTGGCTTTTTTCTTTCAGGCGGTAAGCAGCGTGGCCCATACGTCTGAAAATGCCCCTGGTCACCTCACCAGCCGAAGACTGCCTCCTGCCCGCAGAGAGGCTGGTCTCAGACCACCTGCCCTCGAAGTTCGTGCTGAGTGATGCCCGGCTCGTGCCTCGGCCCTGGGCGCACCCCCTTCTCTCCCGGGCCCCTGAAAAACTCGATGCTGTGGACGTGGGCAGGGGGACGTGGGCAGGGGGCCGTGGGCTGAGTAGATTGTGAGAGGAAGGGAAAGTCGCGTACATGGCGGGGCAGGTGTGGGGACGGAAGGGGCCAGGACATCGTTTGCACCCTCAGCTTCCTGCGCCTGCCGGCAGCACAAACCTCAGGGTGGTCACCTCCAAGCCCAGCGTGTCCCAGAGGTGTTGGGAGGGTCCCCCTCACTGGGCCCACAGCACTCCACCTGGTTCCTGTGCCAGCTCTTTCCAGAGACTTCTGAGCACCTTTGGAGACGGCCTGTAGGCTCCCCAGCTGGAAGATTCCAGAGGGCAGAGACCGCATCATGTGGCCTGCTCACAGTTGCTCTGCTCTGGGAGGGTGGGTAGCACACACTTCCAGGCCTCTGTGTACCCCGCCACAGCCTGCAGGGGCCAGGACCCACAGTGAGGCTCCCCCGGGCCGCCTCAGGTCACAGGTCGCCACGGCTGACTCCGCGCTCCAGCTTCTGTGCTTCGTGGGCCTGAGGGGCGGGCCCACCCTGAAGGTCTGAGAGCGCTGGTCTGGGTGAGCCTCCTCCTCTGCCCGCCCACCCCCAGCCCCAGCGAGGAATGCAGGGGCGGCCCGGGGGTGCGGAGCCATGAGCCACGGAATGCACCCCTTTGCTTAAATGCACCCAACATAAAAGACCCTTCTGGTCTATCTTCTTTTCCCCCAACACCCAACAAAAGTGGCATCTCCTTAAAAACACACTGGATGAAGCTGAGGCGGGGGGCGTGGTGGGAGAATACGGAGAATTAGGATTCTGAGTGAATCAGAGCGGGGCTGGACGGCCTGCCCAGCCTCTGGGTCATCGCTGTCTGTCTTCTGTGTTCAATAAGTAACATTCTTTTTGGTTAAAGACAGGTTTGTTTGTTTTAATCTCTTAATTTTTTTTGTTTTTTGTTTTTTTTAACTTTATTTTTGAGAGAGAGAGACAACGTGAGCAGGGGAGGGTCAGAGAGAGAGGGAGACACAGAATCTGAAGACAGTCTCCAGGTTCTGAGCCGTCAGCACAGACCCTGACATGGGGCTTGAACCCACGAATGGTGAGATCATGACCTGGGCCGAAGTTGGACCCTTAACCGACTGAGCCACTCAGGAGCCCCATAGTTAAAGACAGTTTTAAATATTTACTCAGTTCAGTCCGTTTGTGTTGAAGCCAGAGCAAGACCACGGGTACAGAGGGTGTAGCTAGAAGGTTCAGACCCTCTCAACTCCCCCTGGGGAGGACCCCGTGCACAGGCTGCCAGCCCCCCTGCTCCTGGAGCGAAGGCCACCAAACCCATGCGGGTGGCCCTCAGGTCAATCCTCTTGGCCACCGTGGACCCTGTAGCTATACCTGCCAGGGGCACCCTCAGAGGATACTGCCCGGCCCACAGAGGAGGTGCACCTGACCTGCCCCGACGGACACCAGGCAGCAGATTTCCGCGCCCTGACGAGGCTGATTTACTGTGCGCCAATGGCACCCCCTGGTGGTCATTTCAGGCTTGGTGGACTCCTCAAGCCATCCGCCTCCTGCAAAGGAGCACCAGCCACGCGCTCAGTCCCAGCACCCTGCGGCTGCAGGAGGAACCAGCACCAACTGCCCGTCCTCTGACACTTGCTGGAACATTCGTCTCTGCGATCTGCCCTGGCCTCTGCTTTCTGATCTGTGCAGTCAGGGCAGTTTCCCTGGGTCCCGCGGCTCCCGGGGCCCAGCGTCCTCTCTGCAGAGGCCCTGGCTGCCAGGCTGACGTGGGCCAGGAGGCACGTCCCGCCCCAGCAAGCTCCTTCCTCCCCGGGTCCAGCTCTGCCTCCCACCCCAGCCCTGCTGTGAGCGTGCACTTGCGAAAGCGTGAGCGAACATGGGTGCGGGCAAGCATGTGTGGTGTAGGCCTGAGTGTGCACATATGCGAGAGTGGGTGTGCAGGGTCTGAGTATTGGAGCAGGTGCCTTGGTTTCTGGGTCCCCTCCCCCCCAGGCCAAGTCTGGAAAATGGAAGTAAACAGAAAAGCCAACTAATGATCACAGGATCGTGGGTGGGGAGGGCCTGGCCCTAAAGACCGGGCCACAGAGTTAGAGGGCTGAGACCCTCCGCTGGCAAAGGTCACCTATGGCATGGGTGACATGAGACACCGACGCCTTCTGCTCCTCTGTGTTTTCCACGAGTTCCAAAATGAACTTGATCTACTATGGAAACGGGCAACCGAAGAGCCGTAGCGCTCTCATCCCGTCCACAGTCCAGGCCGGGCCGCGCCACGGGGAAGCATGGAAAATGGCCAAGGAGGTGACCAGCGCAGCCTTCCCCTGCAGACGGAAAACCCAGGCCGGGGCGCCAGGCACCCGGGCTGACGCAGCCCCGACCCCTGAGCCGTCGAGGAGGTGGGCCAAGCATGCCCTCGCTCGCTCCACTCTGTGTGTGGCAGCTGGCACTCTGCCCGATAAATAGCATGTGGCTGGCAGCGTGGGCTCCTGCAACACCCCCTGTGGCGCTGTGCGCAGGTGACGCTGCCTGCCCAGCCGCCCCGAGCTGGTCTTTGTCACAAAGCTCAGGAACGGCCACGCTCGCCCGGGGCTCAGCCTGGAGGACACCCGGGTGCATACATACAGACACGTGTTCAACCCCGAGACAGGCTGAGGCCAGTGCCCCCCACGCAAGGGTCGCAGCCTCCGCCAGGCTCCCTGCCGTGGTCCCCAGCTGGCGCGGCCCCAGGGAACTGGACAAACGCACGGTACCACGTCAGAGCCCAGGGCCTGCGTCCCCAGCCACAGGCCCCTCGTCTGCAGAGCCTTACACACAGCCGTTCGGGCCCGAAGGTGATTGACTGTGCAGCCCTGGGCGTCTCATCCTGAAAGCCGCGCTCTGTCCTGGTGACCTGGCGAGGGGCCCCGAGAAGTGGGCGGTGCTCACATCACCATGAGAGGGTTTGACCCCAGGGTCGTTCAGGCACAGGTTACAACAGCAACTCCTTGGGGCGCCTGGGTGGCTTAGTCGGTTGAGCGTCCGACTTTCACTTAGGTCATGATCTCGCGGTTCGTGGGTTCGGGCCCCGCGTCGGGCTCTGTGCTGACTGCCAGCTCGGAGCCTGGAGCCTGTTTCAGAATCTGTGTCTCCCTCTCTCTCTGACCCTCCCCTGCTCACGCTGTCTCTCTCTCTCTCTCTCCCATAGAAATAAATAAAACATTAAAAAAAAAAACAAAAAACACAGCAACTCCTTAACCTCCAAGCCCTTCGGAAATGCCGAGTGACACGGGAGAGGGGCCTGCTGCCCCCGCCGCGGGGGCAGGGCCTGCGGGGGAGGAGGGGACATGCTAAGTGGCAGGCCCCCCATGTGGCCCTGTGTGAAGCCACAGCCTGCATTCCCATTGGTAGAGCAGGACCCCGGGGGTCTGACACTCAGGACCCTTGGGAGACCCTCGTCCCCTCTGTAGCAGCTGCCAATCCTTTGTGTCACGGCGCGGGGGCCCCACCAGCTGGGTCTAGGAGACGTCAGCTCCGTTCTAACGGTTTTGTAATCAGGAAAACTCGTAAGAGAAAGGCCGTTAAAGCCAGATCCAAGCTGTGTGTGAATCGATGAGGCAACTGGGGAGGGCCAGCCATGTGGTGGGGGACGGCAGTGAAGTCACTCAGTGACTGAAACCAGCTGTCCCCCAGCTCACACGCAGCCCGGGGCCCCACACCTCGCTTCCAAATGGCCATGGGAGGACGGGCAAGGCGCCAGCGGTTGGAAGGGGGCAAGAGGTAGATTCAGGGTGGCTGTTCCACTCGGCTTTTGTGTTTGAGTTTGAACTTCTCCGTAGCAGAAGCTCTGCTGGGGACAGTAGCCCCTCTAAGACCTCTGCCTTGCCCCCAGCTGCCCCAGGGCGAGGACAGTGTGGTCTCGGCCCCACCGTCACGGGGTACCGCTCCGTGTCACCTGGAATCTCCCCAGTGGGCTTGGAGGGCCTGGGTCGGGATCCAACGGACCCGGGAGGGTGAGTGGCTATGACGCCAGCCAGAGGCAGAGGGATCGCTCTTTGCGCCACTTGGAGCCTGCAGAGGGGATGGGAGCGAGGACCCTACTGAAGGTCAAAGCCAAGGGCAGCTGCACACTTAGTCCGACAGGCTGTCTTTACGTGCACAGTCCTGTGGTGTTTAGCGCGTTCACGGTGCTGTGCCGTCACCTCTGTCTGGCTGCGGGCATTTAGTCGCCCAAGGGGAACCCCGTGGCGTGGGCATCTCTCCCGCCGGCCCCCTACCCCCCCAGGCCCCGGATCATGACTCCTCCTTCTTTCCCTGTGACTTTGCCTGGTCTGGGTATTTGGTGGAACTCACCTGTGTGGCCTTTGTGGGCTCCGTTCGCTCAGCACGAGACCACGAGCTTCATCCTCGCTGAGGCCCGTGTCAGTGTCACTCCTGTCTGGGGCTGAGGAGAGTCCGTCCTGCGGGTGACGGCGCTGTTCGTCCATGCGTCAGCTGGCAGACATTTCAGTTTCCCACCTTTTGGTGGAAGAATGAAGGAAGCCGCCGTGAGCCTTCCTGCAGGTTTTGTTTGGGTGTCTGTTTTCAGTTCTCCAGGTGTGTCCCCAGGGTGGGTTGTGGATCACACACACGGTGATTCCGTGTGTCACCTTCACAGGGGCCGCCACGCCGCCTGCCACAGTGGCCGCACCATCTCACCTTCCCACCAGCCTGCCCGTTTGAGGCCTCTGCCTCGACACACGTTTCCTTGGGCGTCCAGGCTCCGTTGGAGGCTGGAGAAGCCCGCGTGGGGGGAGGGGGCCGAGGAGGAGCCGGGGATCAGGGAGGCTGCGGGCACTGGCGGAACGGCCGGCCAAGGCCAAGCGGTCCGTCATGCGGTTTAGGGAGATGGAAGTGTTCTGGGGAGCAGAGCCCGAGAACAGGACACGGCACAGGTGATGCCCCCCCTCCCCCCACGCTAGCCTAAACATGCACACGCTGGTGGCCACTATTTTATAGCCACTTTCTTCCATGAACAGGAACGTGATGAGTGCAACACACCCCTTCACATCCAAGGGCACCGAAGGCAGGTGTTTCCCCAAACCGTGTGTCTCAGGTGCAGCGTGGACGCTCCGCGTCTCGCAGGTGCGCTGCCAACGACGCACAGAGGAATCGGCCCAAAGTGCCGAGATTCGATCGTGGCTTGGGTGGAAGGTTTGCTTGGTGCCGCGCCTGTGTTACTATTAACTACTCAATTCCAACTCGTGGCCGCGTTTCTGAATAAAAGGAAGAAAATTTATATTTATTTCACTTGTATGTAAACTGGCCGATAAGGTATATAGGTTCTGAAGACTAAACCCATGGGTTTGCTGCCGACAATGTGCACCAGATGCTGGTTCGGGCGAGTGTGGGGAGGAGAGCAGGCTGAGGTGACAAGATGGTGGCCAGGGCGGCGCAGGCCGGCCCCCCCATCTCGTGAGTCACCTGGGGAGGGGCTGACTGCCTCTCTGGCTCGTCCCTGGTGGGAGGCTGTGGGCCTCAGGACCTAGTACCTTCCATCCTTCCAAACACTGGGCCCCAGAAGTAAACTAGAAACCCAGCCCTGGGTTTCCACAGAGAGAACAGGGCTGTGTGAGGAAACACGATATCAGAAAGTCAGAGGGCGCAGCTCTAATGAAAGAAAAACGGTGTGGAAATCCTTCCGGGATCGCCTGCCCTGTCACCGCGGTGCTGTGACCTGCGTCCCAGTGGTGACCGAGAGCTCTGGCCGCCAGCGAGCCTGGCAGCTGGGGACCCCTCCCTCCCCGTCCCCTGACACAGAGCCAGCTGTACCCGCCTGAGGTGGAAACCTCCAACATTTCTGTGGCTGCCAGGCTCCCCGGGTGTGGACAGGGGGGAGGTGGGGTCCTTCACACCGCGCTGTCCGGTTCCGTCTTCTGCGTCCACAGGCAGAGCACCTCCCCAGCCCCTCGGCAAGGGCTAATTTTATTTTATTTTATTGTTTTTTTAATGTTTATTTATTTATTTTGGGACAGAGTGTGAGCAGGGGAGGGGCAGAGAGAGAGGGAGAGAGAACCCCAAGCAGGCTGCATACCCAGTGCAGAGCCCAACACGGGGCTGATCCCGCCACCCTGGGAAACTGATCTGAGCCGAAATCAAGAGTCAGAAGCTCAACCGACTGAGCCACTCGGGAGTCCCAGAGACTAATTTTAAAAATAAAAGTTATTTTTAGTCACAGTGTTATTTCTAGGTTGGTGCCAGGAAAGCAGTGATTTTCGGGGGCTCCCGTGTGTGCACGTGTGGAGGTATGTGGGGGTCCACTGTGAGCCTGTGGGAGCCCATGTCTGTAAGTGTGCACATAGGCGTGCCCACGCATGTACGTGGGTGTGCACGGTGGGGCCTGCGGTACTGCAGGGCCTCTGAGGGTCCTTATGTGCCGTGTTCTCCGGGGCACGTGGCCAGGCTGGGCGGGCAGCCACCTGCCTCCTTGGGGCCAGCTGGCCAGCCGCTGGGGCGCCCCTCGCTCTACCCCAGCAGGTCCGGATGCGGGTGAGGAGCAGGCCGCCCCCGGCGCACCCCCGGCCCTCACCGCCGTCTTCTCTGGGTTGACATTGTCCTCGGGTCAGCAGCTTGTCCCCTTGTAATGTCCCACCTCCCAGATCCCATCCAGGGCTTCCGGGCCCCTCCTCACACCCACCCTCACACACTCTCCCCACACTCAGAGTGCACACTCATGCACACCCACGCAGCCCAGATGTGCAGAGGTCAGAGAGCCTCATCCAGAAGTAGACGTCACCACGCCTGGCTCTGGTCTGTTTCCTCCAAGTTGCCTGCTCCTCTGGCCCCTCTCTCCTGACCATCTTTGCCTGAGAGGGGCCTGTGCCACGTCACAGTCAGGCCAGGGGCTGGGCAGCCGGGGTGCTCTGGGCCCCTGAGGGTCAAGCCCACCTTCTTGTTCTTCAAACATCTTGGCCGCTTTGCTCTTTCCTATGAATTTTAGAAGCAGCTTTTCTAATCTTATGAAAAACTCCCTTAGAAATGGCCTTGAATTTCAGGACACGGGGTATCTTTGGGTCCCACCTCTGTGCCAGGGGCCCGGGAAATGCAGTGGCCCAGTGGCATCCGTGGGGGGATGTGGACGCTGGAGCCCAGCTGGGCAGCTCTGCACGGCAAAGCTGCACCCAAAAGACCCGTGGCTCAAAGGAACGGTCCACGTGGTTCAAATGACCTCATGCCGATGAGGTTTCATGGGGACAAACAGCTGCAGGCTGACACGCAAAAGCTGGCCGTTCGGAACTCGGCCTGGCGCTGTTATTCGGACACAAGATGCCGGGTGATAGCAGAGCCCACAAGAGCCCCGTGTGGCAAGAGCCCGGGAGCTCAAGGGAACGAGGTAGGTAAGGCGCAGAACTGGAGCCAGGAGGGGAGGACCGGGGCGCAGAGGCTGCCAGGAGATGACCTGGTGCAGCCAGTCTGGGGGGGACGTGGGGGGGAGCCTGTCACCACCCCAGCACGCCCTGTGGGGGGGCAGTTGGCTGCACTCACGGCCCGGAAACCCAGGAACCGGAAGGTCAACCACAGGCAGCTCAGCTCGTGGTGATATCAGTGGGAAACGGGCTCGAGGCTGGCTCACCGCCCAGCCGCCCTCGGCCAGGAGGGACGAAACCCCCCGCCTGCCCGGGGGAGCGGCTGCCCTGTAAGCGGTGAGGTGGGAGTGGACGGGGCACGTGTTTCTCTTTGACTTTATTTGTATAACTAAAGGAAGCCTGAAAGGATCCAGATGAACGTGATAAAAGAACAATGACTGTATTCCTTTCACTATCTGCCTGTCCAGACGGCTTCACCTCTGGTCCAAAGCCCAGTCTGAAAAGAATAAAAGTCTCCTCTAGGGCCCCTAAGTAACCTAAGCAGTTGGCCCAGGGCCCGTGAGACCTCGGGCGGCCAGGAAAAATGGGCCGGGTCCCCCGTCCCGGGGGACAGTCGGGAGGGACAGGTGCGCCTGGGCCTGGCGTGAAGCCAGGGAGGCCGGGAGAAGTCGGTGCTCTTGGGAAGAGAAAGACGTCCTTCCCTGAGGGGATGCGTCAACCTGAAAATCACAATAGTCACCCATTTTACCAGCGAAATGAGTTTATTCAGAAGCAGCAGAGGAATTGGCATTCGAGACGTGCGCAGACCTCTGGCAAGTGTGCAGAGGAGGGAAGGGTCCAAGGAGGAGACGGAGAAGAACGGGCTGGCCCCCCGCGGTGGTCAGCGCGCTGCTGGCCGGGGAGGGAGCGTCCCTCCCGCTCCTCGACCGCCGCCAACGGGAACGTGCCCGGCTTCAGGTCCTCCCCTGGCCGTGGGGCCCGCTGAGCCGGGCAGTGGCGCAGTCCCCAGACGGGCGGGCTGCTGGAAGCCCAGGGTGAGGCCCGGCAGCGCTCCATGGCTGCGTCTCGGGGCTGCAGCCGGCCTGCCCCCGCGGGCACCGTTCCGCAGGTCCCCAAAGCTGTTCCTGAAAGATGAGGCAGAGGAAGCAAAAAAGAGCCTGTTCAGAGCAGGAAGCGTCCGTCTGGACGGGCTGGAAGGAGGCCGCGCGCTCCCCGCACTCCACGGTTCACGGGCCTGCCCCACAGACAGGTGGCCGTGCCCTGGCGTCGGGGACGGGGCCCTGCAGCCGAGGCGGGTGAGCCCACGCGTGCGCTGTCCACGGCAGCTGCGGGGGCCGGGGAGGGGAGCGTGCCGTCGCCAGCCGGAGGGGGCCCTGGGAGCCTGGCCCCGGGCGAGGAGCCAGGTGCCGCCCACAGGGGCTGGGACTGTGCTTCCTTCTCTGAGCAGAAGCCCCCGTCTCTGGCCAGTTTGTCTGGGGTGCGAGCACAGAACCCCACCCCAGCAGTCACACGGGGTCGCCCGCCGCCGGGATCCTGCCACTTGCTGGTTCCGTCTGCCCCCCATGTGTGCTTTCTCCAAGGCAGAGCACGCTGGCAGCCAGCCTTCGTCCCCTCGCCAAACCCATCACCTGTGCCAGCGAGGTGTGGCGTCCGCGCAGAAAATCCAACGGCAAGACGGGAGCTAAGCGGCTGAGGCTCCACGGGGAAGGGACGGAGGGAAACGCACCTGAGCTTCCCTCTCAGTGTGAATGGGGGCGTGAATTCCGACCTAGCTGCGTGCCCCCTGAGAGGCACACGTTTAACACTGGGGCCCAGTGTCGGTGGGACCCCCAAATATTCTGCAAGCTTTGACCCCCTCGTTGCCTCGGACCAGATGCCAGGATGCAGGCTCGAAGGGGGCGCATCGTGAACACATTCAAATGCATATACTCAGTTTCCAAGCATTATTGATAGTAGTTTGTTAAAAGTTGAAGAGTATCTGTTAGAAGTATAGAAATAGCATGTGTAAAATCCAATAACCCTGTAATGAAATGAACTTCCTTATGAATATACAGAGGATGTCTTCTCTGGCTAAAAAACAAATCAGACAAGTAAAAATCTGCTACACGCCATCTACAAGCTCATTTAAACTGAGATGCACATAAAGTTTGAAAATATCAGATTGATTCAGTGTGCGGCCCCGACAACCGCATCCAAACCGCTGAAAGCTGGCGGCAGGCCCGTCGCCGCTCCGAGACATGCTGGGGCCGCAGGGAGGGTCCCTGAGCTTCGCCCCAAGTGACCCACACGGGGTGGGGCCGCCACGCATGCCCACACCCATCAAGGCCCGAGACTCGTGACCAGTTTGTTTTATGAAGAGGACCTGACTCCAATTCTCCAGAAAATGTGCTCGCCGCTGTCGGTGGAGAAACGGAAGCAAGACTGAAGGACGTTCCTGCACAGGAATGTCATCTCCTGCTTTTGAGGGAAAGAAGGAGCATCCCTGCCGGGCCTTTATGGGGTGGAGGGTTCAGGAAGCATGCGTTCCAGGGTAACCAGAAAAATGTGCCTCTCAAGTGTGGGGAAAGCAGGGGAAAGAGGGAAACGGTAATCACATGATTTAGATGAAGAAGAGAAGAGGAAAACAAACAAACAAAACCCCTGCTAACTTGGTGCCGACCGGGGGAGCTGCTTCTGATTACCAGTTATTGATGATCTTACTGGCACTCACAACACTAACCCTGGCAGGGCGCCTGGGTGGCTCCTTCGGTTACACATCGACTCTTGATTTCGGATCAGGGAACTCACAGTTCACGGGAACAAGCACTTTGTCGGGCTCTGCACTGACAGGGCCTGCATGGGACTCTCTCTCTCTGTCTCTCTGTCCCTCCCTCCCCTGTTCACAGGCTCCCTCTCAAAATAAATAAATAAACATTAAAAAAAACCTAAACATTAAAAAAAGCCCCGCACCCCAACTCCCTGCCCTGCACCCCACACCCCACTGCCCCGCACCCCAGCTCCCTGCCCTGCACCCCACACCCCCTGCCCCACACCCTGCAGCCCACATCCCACACCTTCTGCCCCACACCCACCACCCTCTGCCCTGCGCCCCACACCCCGCGCCCCACACCCACACCCCTGGGGGTAACAAGACTAGAGTGATGTCCTCCCTCAGGTGTCTACGGCCCAGCTGCTCTCTCAGCTCTGCCCTCCGGTTGTGGGTCTCCCTGCCTAGGGCAGCACATCTCAGGCCTCAGGCTCCAGGATGTGGGGCCCACCCTTGGGGGCCAGGGCTGAACCTGTCCCCACTCGGGGCTCTCTGATCTCCTGCCTACGGCCCTCTGCTCACAGCCCTCCCCCCAGGGTCTCCTCTGGGCATCTGGCCTAGGGAGGATTCCCTATTCTGGACACCGACCCCATCAGTCTCCAGCCCAGTGGCCTCAGGCCTGTTTGGTCCAGCCCTGGGCCAAAAGGGGAGGCAGGAAGTCAAATGCAGAATGGATCACCCGAGAAGCCAGTTCTGGGTTGAGGGGGTGTTGAAGGGACTGTGGGGAAGGGCCAAGATCCCTTTGTTCCGGAAATGTCCTAGAGCTGAGGTTTCATCAGATCAGGCCAAGGTGGCCAAGTCTTTCTCCCAAACTGCTGCCCCCACCCCCGCCCTTCTGTGGCGTCCACCCTCACTTAAGGGCTGAATGAGCCTCTGAAGGGAGGGTGCCAAGCCCCTCGCCTGAGCCACTCAAAGGTAGCCCCCTTGGCCTCAGAGAGTCCCGGGGTGCCTTGGAGCCCCCGCCTTCTCTAGATGGCCTTGAGGGGACCGTCACCCAGGAGACCACAGCTGTGGTGCCGGGGCCCCACAGTCTGCCCCTGAGAGAGACTGGAGATCAGGACAGATCCGGGTCTCTGGATTTGCACTCAGAGCCACTGCAGCCAGTCCGGCCCCCAGGGTTGCTACACTTTCCCTCTCCCCAGTCAATGAGCTTCTCTCTCTGATGTAATAAAAATTCGTTTATTCTTAAAGAGCATGGTTCTCCCGGCTTATTTAAGTACGTGTCCGTTAAGTACGTAGAAATTTTGGAAGACCAAAAAAAAAAAAGTATCAGGAACTGCAAAACTCTATAGTTCCCTGACTCAGGCTTAATTCCTTACAGGAGTTCATGCCCTCTGGCTTCTCTGGAAGTACGTATGTTGGTGCGGTTTTTAAATTAAGCTGGGACTGCGCTGTCTGCACGTCTTGGGGTCTGGCCCCTCGTGCCGCCGACCCCAGACACCGTCACCGGAGGAGCCCTGGTTTGATGCAGCTGCTGGGGCCCCTCTCGCCAGAGACGTCCCTGCGATGTTCCCGCCAGGACCCCGTGTCTCCACAGACCCTCGGCTGGTCCAGGAGGCGCCTCTCCGGGTCCTGCGCGGGGGGGTCTCTGGGGAAGGCTCGGCCCCACCAGCAGCAGGCCCTGGCGCCCTCCCCGCTGACCTCCGTCTCCAGGCGCGCCCTGGAGAAGGTCTTCCTTGGTGTCCCCAGCTTAGGGGCCTCCCTCTGTCAGAAGCGCCCGTCCAGAGACGCCCCCGGAAACCCCCTTCCTCTTCCTCGGGGCTCATGGACGGTGGCTCCCAGGAAGGGTTTTGGGTCCCTAATCCTGGCCCGAGGACCTTGGGGAGCCTAGTCCTGGCCTGTCCTCTAGTTAGATGGAGGTTAGGGTCTCCCCGGGGAAGTGTCCTGATTCTGGGGTAATTCTAGGACGGTGGGGGAAGGGAGCCAAAGGGAGAGGACGGGGTGCAGGTGTGGGGCTCCTCCTGCTAAGCAGGGGTGTTCTCTGCTGACGCGGGGGCGGGGCAGCAGCCAAGTAAACAACTGAGCCGGGGAGGATCCCCGCAGTTGGAACAGGGCAGGAAAGGAAAGGATGATCCTGAGGACATCTGAAGGGATGTCATGCTGCCAAAGAGGCTGCAGCCTTGCAGGGTGAGGGTTCTGAGGGGCAGGTCTGATCGCACGTCTCCACATCCCCTGCACCCTGGCCGAGGGCTCCCCAGGGTCTGGCAGCAGGGTTCCATCCAGCACCCCCACATTCCTGCTGCCCGGACACAGGGGAGGGGGGAGGCCAGGCTGGCTCCACCCTGGGCCGGACTCAAACTCCTACCTTCCCCAGGGGACTGCACCTGACCCCTGCAGTCCCCCCAACCCACTCATCACCCCGGAGTCACGGGGGTGAGTGCTGGGCCCAGTCTGAGACCGGATGCCCACGCTTAGCTCCGAGGGACGGGAACGAGAGGCATCTTGCTATTTGGGGCCCAGCTGGAGGCCAAGCAGGGGGCAGTAGCCGGACAGGCTATGTGCCCCGAGAACAGCAGGGTTGACTCGACCTCCCCACAGCAGGTGGGGGTCCCCGCCCAGAGCGGGGTGCGTGTGGCAATGGGAGTCCTTGCAGGACATCTGATGGTTGGAGCCACTGGTGGGCAGCCCGGGAACTCAGGGCACAGGGAAGACAGAGCCCACCAACCCCATTGCCTCTGCCCATGGCAAGAAGTCACTACCCCTGTAAGTGGTAGAAGTTTCCCTCTAGGGGCAGTAACAGGTGATCTGGGGCTTTCTTACCTACGCTTGGTAAACGTTTTACAACAAACACCTCGTCATTACTGTGGGGGAGACTGTTTTAATTCAGCCCACACTGGCGAGCCTGCCCTTCTCCGCGTCCAGACACAGCCTCAGCCTGACTCTGTTCCTGCCCCCCCCAAAAGTAACATCGAGGTTCACTGGCTGGGTCCTCCCCAGGGGGTAAGGGCATGGGCAGTGAGGGTCTTGGCCCTGGTCCGGTAGACTGGGGCCTGGCAGTGCCTGGGGGGAGGGGGGGCGGGGGGGGGCCTGCCCAAGGGCCAGCTGGGGCTGGAACTGGACTGTGAGACCCTCAGGGTCTCCCATCCAGACCTGTGGCCACTGGTGGGGCCCCCGAGCACCCAGCCATCGTTCCATGTGCTGCCGTGAGTTGTGGCAGCGTCCGAGGGGCTCATGGGCGGACTGCGGGAGGAGCGGTCTGGGCACTGTCACCAAACAGGCACGTGAGGCAGCGGCGTCCTGCGGTGTGCGCACGCATTCCCTAAATGAGCAACAAAAATACCTCCAAATTTAGTAAAATATGTGAACTACTTATATAAATTATGTAATATTCTGAAGAAAATAAATGAGCATTCAGATGTATAGAAAAGTGTATCTTGCTCTTCACTAGGAAAGATCAATATTAAGATGTGATTTTTTTCTGGGGCACCTGGGTGGCTCAGTGCTTAAACATCGACTCTTGATTTCAGCTCAGGTTTGGGAAATCTAACCCCATGCCGGGCTCTGAACAGCATGGAGCCTGCTTGGGATTCACTCCCTTCCTCCCTCTCTCTGCCCCTCCCCTCCCCAAAATAAACTTTTTAAAAAATGTTTTATTTATTTCTGAGAGAGAGAGAGAGACAGCATGAGCAGAGGAGGGGCAGAGAGAGAGGGAGACACAGAATCTGAAGCAGCTCCAGGCTCTGAGCTGTCAGCACAGAGCCCAACGCGGGGCTCAAACCCACATACCATGAGATCATGACCTGAGCTGAAGTCAGACACCCAGCTGACTGAGCCACCCAGGCGCCCCAAAACTTTTTTTCATAATCTCAATCAGATTCCGTGAGGTCATTTTTTAAAGTTTATTTATTTTGAGAGAGACAGAGCATGCAAGCACAAGTGGGGTGGCCTGTCACCACCCAGTTGCCCCAATAAATAAACTTTAAAAAAATGTAAATCTTGGGGCGCCTGGGTGGCTTAGTCGGTTGGGCGTCCGACTTTCGCTTAGGTCATGATCTCGCGGTTCGCGGGTTCGAGCCCCGCGTCGGGCTCTGTGCTGACTGCCAGCTCAGAGCCTGGAGCCTGTTTCAGTCTGTGACTCCCTCTCTCTCTGACCCTCCCCTGCTCACGCTGATTCTCTCTCCTAGAAATAAATAAAACATTTTTAAAAAAATTAAAAAAAAAATGTAACTCTAAAATGAAGCTACAAAAACAATGAAATCCCATGCTGGCTCAGGACAAAAATAACTGGAAGTTTCAGGAAGAGTCCAAAAGGACAACAACATAGTTACGATTCCACTAAAAGCAGAAATGGGTGAGTCAAGAATTTACGATTAGGTGCCTGGGGGCTCAGTCGGTTAAGCATCCAACTTTAGCTCAGGTCATGATCTCCAGGTTTATGAGTTAGAGCCCCGCATTGGGCTCTGTGCCGTCAGTGCTGAGCCCACTTCAGATCCTCTGCTCCCCACCCCCCGCTCACGTGTGTGCACACAGGTGCTTGCTCTCTCTTAAAATTAAACATGAAAAAAATTACAATTAGTCTTACATTTTATTTTTATAACTTTTTTTTCATGTTTATTTATGAGAGACAGACAGACAGACAGAGTGTGAGCAGGGAAGGGACATAGAGACAGGGAGATACAGAATCCGAAGCAGGTTCCAGGCTCTGAGGTAGCTCCCAGCACAGAGCCGGATGCGGGGCTCGAACCCACGAACCGTGAGATCATGACCTGAGCCGAAGTCGGACGCTCAACCGACTGAGCCACCCAGGCGCCTCTTTTTATAACTTTTTAAAGTTTATTTATTTTTGAGAGAGACAGACGGACAGCATGAGCAGGGCAGGGGCAGAGAGAGAGGGTGAAAGAGAGTCCCAAGCGTGCTCCAAGCTGTCAGCACACAGCCCCATGTGGGGCTTGAACCCACGAACCGTGAGTTCATCACCAGAGCCGAAACCAAGAGTCAGATGCTTAACCGACTGAGCCACCCAGGCTCCCATAGTCTTACATTTTAAAACTTTAAAATTTTCTAAAACAGATGAATTAGAATTGGATTAAATTATACAAAGGAGAACAAGAAAACAACAAAGAAGCAAGCAACCATCTCAGGTAAGAAGAAGAAAGGGCTGAAGCAAAGAGCAGCGGCAGTGGGAGAGAGAGCGGCCCGGCACACTGCGCAGAGAGGCAGCATGGATAAAAGTGGAGATACTGTCTGCTTACAACAGACGCATCTAGGGGCACCTGGGGGCTCAGTCGGTTAAGCATCCGACTTCGGCTCAGGTCATGATCTCGTGGTTCATGGGTTCAAGCCCCGCGTCAGGTTCTGTGCTGACAGTTCAGAGCCTGGAGCCTGTTCTGGATTCTGTGTCTCCCTCTCTCTCTGACCCTCCCCTGCTCACACTCTACCCCCCCTCCCCAGAAATAAATAAAACATTGAAAAAATTTAAAAAAAAACACAAAACACATCTAAAGCTTGCGGACACACAGTAGCTGAAAGGAAAAGTCTGGAAAAGGATCATGGATATTCTAACCAAAGAGAGTCAGTGTTGCTGTACTGATATCAGACAAATCAGACTCTGAAATCGGATGATCAAGGCGAAGAGGGTCACCAGTGAAAAGGGCTCAACTTGCCGAGAAGATATATCAAGTTAAAATCTGAAGGCATCTAATAAAATGCTTCCAAACATACGATTAACGATTGCTAGCCCTGCAGGGAGATGGACAGGCCCATCACAGGGAGGGATTCCGGCCCACGTCTCCACTACGGGCAGCTCAAGTCGGTGAAAATCGGCAAGCACCTAAGAGGTCACGCTTCCCCACTGGCCGCGTTGGCACGAGAGGCACCCGTCAGGGAGCGCACGTGCCTCTCAGGGACACACGTGGTGTTCACAATTGATCAGCGGAGCCTTCACCCAACTGCAACGAGGTTCAAGGAAGGGCGAGCCCAGAGAACGAAGATGGAAGTTCGAATGAGGTCGCCAGCTGGGAGAGGCCCTGAGCCAGCACGAGGGCCCCGGAGCGGGCCGAGCGGCAGGCTCGCTAGGTAGGAAGTCACAAATGAAACCAGAAATTCCAGGAACCCAAAGAAAATGAAATTGCACACATCACGTGACGCAGCAGAACCGTGATTCAGAGACATGGGGGGGTTGAGACAACCTCGGGGGAAGGAGGAAAGGGAGAAGGGAGGGGCCGAAGGCCCTTCGCGGGCGGGGGCCCAGGATTGTACAGAAATGGGAGGGAGACACACACACGGGGTGTGTGTGAGCCCCTGCTGAGCCGAGGGACCCGGGCGGCAGTGGCTGTCCAGGGAAGGAAGGGGTGGTTTGGGAAGTGGCCTCAGGGACAAGCCCTGCCTTCAGGCCCGGGGGCCGTGCAGGGGGCCGTGCAGGGGCCTCAGAGGGGGAGGAGGTGTTTAGATCCCAGGCTGAGTCATTCGGGGACCTCTCTCAAGTACCTCATTGGCCTTTGGGTGGGTGCCGGAGCCTGTGGCCTCTGGACCCCTCCACGGAGGGGCTGAATGTCACCCTGACCTCGGTGCCGTCTTCCTGTGGGGATGACCAGCTCTGGGCTCTCCTTGCCCACCAGGCAGAGGCCCCTCCTTTGGAACATGTGCCCACCCCAGGGGTGAGCTCACAGGACAGGGAGCGACCGCCGGCCAGATCCGCACACGAGCAGGAAGGGGCCGTGGGCGGTCGAGGGGCGAGCGACCGCCTCCTGGGCGGCATTGACTGGAGCTGGGCACTGCCCACGAGCCTTGGAAAGCCGGCGCGGCCTCCGCGGGCCCAAGTCCGAGACAGAACAGAGCCCCCCAGAGTGGAAGGGCGAGCTAACGCCTCCGCGGTTTGACATCACTGCAACCCTCACACGCGCCTCCTTGTTCCCAATTCCCAAGACTTAAGGGGGGACCTTTACCGCAGTGATTTTTACAAGTAGCCACCAAAACCATTTGCACGTGAGTAACAAGCAGCCCAGTCCTGCTTCCAAACCTTATTTGTGGGGCACCGCCCTGTGTGTGAGCCACCCAGGACCAGGCCGTGTCTCCCCAGCAGAAGCCACGCCGGGGAGGGGGGCCTCCTTCCGCTCAAGGGCTGATGACGAGCAGTCTGACCTCTTCACTGTTGGCCGCTGCTCCTGCGCACTGCTTTTCTTTCTTTTTTAAAACAGATTTATTTATTTTTTTGAGGGAGAGCATGGGGGGAGGGGCAGAGAGAGGGAGACAGAGGATCTGGAGCAGGTTCCGAGCTGTCAGCACAGAGCCCGACAGGAGCCTCCATCTCACAAGCAGTGAGAGTGAGACCTGACCCCGCCGGAGGCACCCCTGCCCCCGCTCCCTCCTGCCTGCAGCCGCACCCCTACCTCCCAGGGGACCCTCCTGCCTCTGAGACAACTCAGCCTTCAGGGGCTCCTGTGGATCCTCAGTGGCTGCAGATGGCCGTGCGTGTGCGTGTGCGAGCGTGCGTGTGCGAGCGTGCTTGTGCGTGTGCGTATGCGAGCGCGAGCGCGCGTGTGCACATAGGCCAGGACCAGCGGCCCCGGTCTATGCCGGGAAGCGAACCCACCGGCTCCGCAGGAGCACGACCGGCTTCAGCTTGAGCGCAGAGAACTTCAGGATTCGGTTTTCCTGGAAAGCCGTTTCCTGCCGTTTCCTGTTTTCTTTAGAATGACCAACCATCTAATGAAGTGCTTTTTAATAAAGGCATAATAAACAACTACCAAGACGGCTGCAAGCTTTTTCTGTGAACTTGAGGCAGTTCCCGACACCCCAGTGACTTCCCCTAATTAGGAGTTTCCTTTCCTTTCCAGGACCGGGTGCGGATTCTGCCTCCCCGACCGGGCGGCGTCCCGGCTCGGGCTCCGCCCCCCGCGGCCCCGACCCTCCTCCGCCCGCCTCGCCGCCGCCCGGTGCGCGGAGAAGCATCACCGGCGACCGGGGAGCCGCGCTCACGGGGAGCCGGGAGCCGGGGCGCAGGTAAGGGCTCTGGGGGGGGCCGGGGCGCAGGTAAGGGCTGGGGGGGCGGGGGGGCCGGGGCGCAGGTAAGGGCTCGGGAGGGGGGGGCCGGGGCTCAGGTAAGGGCTCGGGGNGAGGGGGGGCCGGGGCGCAGGTAAGGGCTCGGGAGGGGGGGGCCGGGGCTCAGGTAAGGGCTCGGGGACCGGGGCGCAGGTAAGGGCTCGAGGGGGAGGGGGCCGGGGCGCAGGAAGGGGACGCAGGGGCCGAGGGTGTGGCGGGCGGCTCCGCCCTGGAAGGGCTCGTGTACATACGGGCCGCTGGATGGAGACGCGGGGATGCGGACCCTGAGCGCGGGGATGCGGACCCTGAGCGCGGGGCTCCGGGGGCGTCACCTCAGACATCCCGCCTGAGTAGCTGGGGGCGGGGGCGGGGGCGGGGTCCGGCACAGGGGGAGAGGGCAGAGGGCTGCAGGTGGCAGCGGGACTCAGCTTCGGGAGGGGCAGGGAGTCCAGTGCTGGGTGTCCACTGACCGGGTCAGAATATCCTCCTCCCGCTCACGCCCAGCCCAGCACCGGGCTCTCGTGCTCCCGCATATGTGTGTGCACTGACACTCACGAACACAGGCACCCATGATACCCACACACATTTGCACACACAGCAGTAAAACAGAAACGAGCCGCCTGAGACTTCCTTACCCGAGAGGGGAGGTTGTGAATTTTCTAGCGACCCCTTCCCAAGCTCCCCGGCCGCCATGGGCTTGGCCACAGCAGCAAGTCCATCCAGGGCTAGCCCACTGCTGGCTGATGATCTGCAGCTGAAAACCACTTTTCAGACCCGTGGGTGGAGGAGCCAGAGCCCCTGAGAGGCCCTCCTGTCCCTGGGGACGGTGACAGAGAGGGTGGGGGGGGGGGGCCGGTGGCCAGGGCAGCGGCTTGCTGGGCTGGTGGTGGGGAGGAGGGTTCTTGTCACAGGTCTGTCAGCCCAGCGGGAGACAGCCAGGCAGAGGAGAGGTGGGGAGGGTTTGCCAGCCCAGCCCCCAGCCCTGCAGGACTTTACTGCTTTGCTGGAGACCCCTCTGGCCACAGCGCCAGGGACCATGACTCGGGCAGCAGCACCCTCCCTCCCAGCTCAGCTCCGGCTCCACAGGCTCCGTGGGCTGCGGCTGTCTCCCCAGGGGGTCAGGCGCCCCTGACAGTTGGTGAAAGGCTGTCCAGGTCAGCGTTGTGCACAGACACAGAAAGTCTGTGCGGGGGGGCAGGGGAGCGGGGTGCCCCCCTTCCCCCCCCTTCCCCCCCCCCCCCCGCAGCAGGGGAGAAAGCGGAGGGTCAACAAACCTGCTCCTGCAGTTTTCCCTCTTTCCAAACCGGGACAAGGCGCTGGTAGCCGCAGGCACCTTGCAAATCATGCCACCGGCTGATAGGTGTGAATAGCCTGTGAGTCTGTGGAGCCTGTGAGTCATCTCGGCCCCACCCTATGTGGGGCGCCTCAGTGTGTGGGGCGCCGGTACCCTGCTGCTGTCGGCCTGCCCAGCCCCCCCGCACCCGTCTCCCGGCCCCAGGCCAAGCTTCTGCCTCCTTGTCTGTCTCCTTCCCTGTCACCTTCTCTCTGGTTTTTCTGGGCTTTGCCGTGTTGATGGCAGGTAAGAGGGCTCAGCCAGAGGGAGTGGAGCTGCCACCAGTACACATTTGATTTCAGAAAATGCGTCTTGTTTTACACGTAAGCGTGTCCCCAGTATTGCATGGAACACGTACTATAAAGTGGGTGGTTTCGTATCTGAGGTTCAAGTGTGACCGGGGGTCTATATCTTGCCTGGCAAGCCCAGAGGGGCGTCTGTTTCACTAGGGTGAATTTTCTCCGAATAAATTCCCCGGAACGACCGAACGTCACTGCGCATAGTGCGGCACCCCCGATGCAGTGAAACTGGGGCTTGGCGGCTCTTACACCAAATGCACAACGACCACGGGGAGGGGGGTCAGTCGGGGGCCCGAGGAAGAGGACGCAGCCACCACTGGGCAGGAAGAGCTCGGCCAGTGACTGCAGCTGCACTCGGGGGCCTCTGGGACCCAGTCACTGAGGTCGGGAGGCCCAGATGGCCTTGCCAGCGGCGAGTTTTGCTGGCCAGGGGTGCGGTTCTCACGCTGGGGAAGGGTGGGTATCCAGAGAGGCCCAGGCCTGGGCTCTGCTCCTCACAGGGATGTACACACACACCAGGGGTAGGAGTTAGAAGTAGCATTCTTCAGTCGGTTAAGCGTCCGGCTTCAGCTCAGGTCATAATCTCACAGTTCATGAGTTCAAGCCCCCCCACATCTGGCTTTTTGCAGTCAGCACAGACCTTGCTTTGGATCCTCTGTCTCCCTCTCTCTCTGTGCCTCCCAGCTGGCACTCTCTTTTTCTCTCTCTCAAAAAATAAACATTAAAAAAAGAAAAAAGGAAATAGCATTCTGTGGGGCCTCAGCTGCCTTTGGCTCTGTGCCAGGAGAGTAGCCGCGGGTTCATGGCCAAAGGTGCAGAGTCCCTGCACTCAGACGACCCCTAACCTCCCAGTAAAGATGGGATTCCCTGTAGCAGGACTGCCAGGAGGAGTGCAGTGAACGGTGAGGGGCACCGCCACCTGGCTCCCCGCCCTGCGCTCTGACTGCTGGACTCTTCCGAGGGTAGGCAGCTGAGCCGGGCACCATCCTCACAGATAAGCCTGAGATTCAGTGTTGGCATCCGTGCCGTGAGCCTGGCTTAGATCTATGCCCAGGTCCAAAAGTTGGGGGGAGGGGGAATGATCAATAGAAAAAGCTAAGTGGAGCCCAGGACAGCTGTGGGACACCAGAAGGTTCAGGGTGTCAGGAAGCTTCCCCATCTCTAGTCCAGAACCTCCATCTCTAGTCCAGAACCTGCGTCTCTAGTCCAGAACCTCCATTCAAGTCCAGAACCTCCATTCAAGTCCAGAATCTCCATCTCAGCTCCAGA
>NW_024080653.1:5914844-5952575 GCF_003009895.1 Hyaena hyaena | reverse complement strand
TTTTTTTTTTTTTTTTTTTAATAGGCTCCACACCCAGCGTGGAGCTTGAACTCACAGCCCTGAGATGAATGGCTTCATGCTCTACCAACTGAGCCAGCCAGGCGTCCCTAGTCCAGCTCTTCTCTGGCAGGTTTTCCTGTGCTGTAACGTGGAAGTTTGTGTCTGTGTTTTTCAGATTTAGCTCGAGTGTGTTAAGACTTGTCCATGGTCCTGGAGGTCTGCCCCGGAGCTGGAGGTCTCCCGATCCCCAGGCTCTGCCCTCTGCTGTCGGGCCCCAGCATAGCTCTGCAGCGGCTCGAGGGATTGCCCTGCACCGTTGAAGGACTCTGGCCCTTGAGGCACCTGGCCTGGACTGGGGTGGGAGCCGGGAGGACAGGCCCTCTCATTCTGAACAACGTGAGCCATCAGGCAGCCCCAGCCTCGCGGAACTCAGCCCAGAGCACACGGACCACCCGCAGCACAGACATGCCTAGCTCGTTTCTCCCAGCCCCTCAGCTCTGCCCCGAGGCCCAAGCCCTCCTAGACCAGGACCCCTAGGGCAGCCCTGGGTACTGATGATCACTTTTGACCCTGCCAGCGGCTCCAGTATGCTCCCAGGTAGAAACCCGGCTCTGACTGTCATTGAGGGTGGGGATGGGGTGGGACATTGAAGGGGACAGCTTAGGACAGTCACAGCCTAGATGATCCACTGCCTGCCTCTGTAGCAGATAAGATCGCCCCAGCTCAAGTCCTGGCCGTCTGTCAGCACCAGCTCTGGCACAAAAGGCCTTGGGTGCAAAGCAGGCACCGCGCCTTCTTCTTCCCCAGGAGGGGCCTGGTCAGTCTCATCTGTTGACCTGAAGACTGTCACAGAGACATCTGGGCTGGCTGTGTTCTGGGCCACTTGTCTTTTCCTGGGCGCCAGCAGACTCAGATGCTGCCACCCAGTGCCACAGAGGCTGTGACAGAGGACATGACACCAGCCCAAGGTGGGCACAGTTTGGGAGTGAAAAGGGGTGCAGCCCAAGTGTCCCTTTCTCTGTCTGGAGCCAGGGGATTCCACGGAGAGGCAAGACCTCTCCCAGCAGGAGAGCATGACTAAGAGGTGCCTGCGGGAGAGGGGAGGGCCCTCAGAGCCTGGGGGAGGGGTCACAGGAAGAGAACCTGGTGCCCCAGCCAGTGCCCCTCTGGGAGCCCGTGCCCAGGGGCACACACCCCAGCCTCCCCTGGAAGACATGACCGAGGACGCCAGGTGCTGGTAGGGGGTCTGTGACACTGCTGGCTGGTCATGCAACCAGTTAATCGTGATTAGAAAACATACGTGTAAATTACATGCCTAATGACGACTACAGATGTGTATTTCTCAAGGTGAGGCTGAAATAGATAAGATTTTAAAATCAGTCCGTGTAAAATAATTGTTAGCATTTGGGGTATGTGCTGTATTGAAAACAGCAGAACTTGGAGCCGGTGAGGCTGGCGGGGTCAGCCCTGGTGGTGTGTTTCCCTCCGGGCTTCCCAGGGTGGCCAGGCAGGGACTGTACCTCATGTCCCGGGAGGGCGGTGCCCTGTTCGCGGAAGGTCACCACCCCCTACCCTCAGCTGGCTCATGTGACCTTACAGGCTGCCTGCCTTTCACTTTCCTTTTGCCTGTAAAGCATGCCATTCCCATCCAAAGTCCAGGACAGCTGGCAGCACGTTTACATAAAAACACGTTTGTTGAGGTGACCCTTTTGCACGTTACCTGGTCTGAGTGAGGACGAGCAGGGAGCCGGGGCAGGCCGCGCAGGCCCACGGGGACGGAGCACCTCCTCCACGCAGAGCACGTTCAAGGGCTCCAGGGAATCGAGGGAGAGAGGGAGCGCGTGCCTGTGTGGGCCTGCGTGTGCGTGTGCGTGGGGGTGGGGGTGACACGGGAGCCAGGGGGCTGGGTGACATCACAGAAGACCCCGCAGGGGCAGCGGCTTAGCCAGGCTGGGTGGCCCTGGTTCTGCATGGAGGGAAGCCCTGGAAGGTGCAGGATTGGGAAAGAAGTCCTTCATTTATTCTCAATCAACATCCCAGAGAGATTGCTTAGAACTTGAAACATGTAAGTGTATCAGGAAAGATCAATACCCAACAGCAGTCAGGAAAATGTGTGATGAGGAAGGTTCCGAGGGGAAGGGTCTCCTTCCGGCTGCCACAGACCCTTGGGTCTCTGCCTTTCCTGCTAAGGGCTGGGCTCCCGCCTGAGGAGTGTGTGGACACAAATGCGCGTCTGGACAAAGGGCTCAGCCCCATGACCGTGCGCCGGGCATTGGGTGCCTACCAGGCCACCAACAGAAGACCCGGCTGCTCACTCAGCCGCCAGGACTTGGCACCGGCTTTGTCTTCTGGCACTGGTCCCATGTGAGTCATCCACACAGCGTTCAGGACACCTGGCTGCTAGCTCCGTGCGCCTCCTCCTCTCCCCGGGGGGTGGGAGCCAGGGCCGAGGGGCTGGCCTCCCCTGGAGTGTGCCCTCTCACCTCCGGCCAGAGGAGAGCTTGGCCTGCCACCTCCCACCCCCAAGATGGGATCCCGACCCACACGGAGGGCCAGGGAAGGGCGGGCGCCAAAGGCCGTGCTCAGGTCAGCCAGCGGCAGCAGAGAAGAGAGCCGTGCAGGTCCCAGAGCAAAGGTGGTGTCCCCTGAGGCCAGGGGATTGCCTGGAGGCCACTGGGAGGGAAGCCCGGCCCCCATGGACTGTCGTTGAGGATGCAAACCCTGGGCGCCTGAGGCTTCCTGCAAGCTCGGGCAAGAGGCCACACAACAGGGGCGACTTTTCTGCTCACTCCTGGCGGCCGCGGCTCCGAGCTCTGTGCACAGCCCCCGCGTCAGGGGTCAGGTGGGGCCCGGGCAGAGGCCTTGGGTGACAGAGAGGGCTCTGGCTAGGGGACCCAGAAAGGACACCGTGGACCACTGGGCACCATTTTGTGTCTCCCAATTTAAGATCTGTGTCGGGGTGGAGGGGAAGAAAAAAGAAGGGAAACTTGTGTTTTCCAATTCAAGAAAAGTTATTTTGTAAAATTATTCAGGGGGGACACCTGTGGGGCCCAGTCAGTTAAGTGTCGGACTTCGGCTCAGGTCTTGCTCTCACCGCTAGTGACTTGGAGCCCCGCGTCGGTGCTGTGCTGACAGCTCAGAGCCTGGAGCTGCTTCCAAGGCTGTGTCTCCCTCTCTCTCTGCCCCTCCCCCGCTCACACACACACTCTCTCTCTCTCCCGAAAATTAATAAATATTAAAAATTTTTTTAAAAAATACTTGGCAAAGGGGTGCCTGGGTGGCTTAGTCGGTTGAGCGTCCGACTTTCACTTAGGTCATGATCTCGCGGTTCGTGGGTTCGAGCCCCGCGTCGGGCTCTGTGCTGACTGCCAGCTCAGAGTCTGGAGCCTGTTTCAGTCTGTGACTCCCTCTCTCTCTGACCCTCCCCTGCTCACGCTGTCTCTCTCTCTCTCCTAGAAATAAATAAAACATTAAAAAAAAAAAATACTTGGCAAAAACTTTCTCAGATCTTATCTGAGGTTCCAGGAAAAACCCCGGCACGCAAAGTTTCGACACCTCTTTCTAAAACCTTCCATTCGTGCGAGCAACATGATGGTAATGAGCTGTTCATGCCTGATCATGGCGATTGCTGACAGGCAGCGAAACCAAACAAGGCTGCCCGGGAAAGCATCCAGTGGTGAAATTTCCACATCTGTCATGCTACCCAGAGCGGATTCAGGCAGGGTCGGAACCGCCGCACCCGTCATCACATTCTGGTTCGGAGACAGTTGATCACATATGCTGATGTTCTCACGGGGGACAGACCTGTAAGGAAGAATACAGAGAGAGCGGGATGGAACCCGCCTTCCAGCGTGAAATCAGCTGACAAAGCACCCAGAAGCTTCTGTGTTGGTGGCCTCGTGGCCAGAGGCAGATGCTGGACGGAGGGGACGGGTGTGCCCCTCACTGGGCTCCTCGGGCCCGGCCACATGTCCTTGCAAAATGGCTTTGAGGTGATTCATGATTCGAATGTGAATCCGTCCAGTTTGGCCACCCGTGGCACCCCTACCCGGAGGCCTTTGTAAAAGCACACTTCGAACAGATAACACTTTTTAAATGAGAAATGGACAGGATGGCATATACACGTGGGGTCTTGTTATTCCAGAAATAACAGGAGAGAGGTGATCGAGCAGGAACACATTTTGCCTCACGGATGACGGTCTGTTTCCTTAAAACACGAGTCCTACAAACACAGAAGGAGAAGACCCCGAGGAAATGGGCAGTTTGCTGTGGTGGCGGCAAGGCAGAAACCCAAAGGGCAGCGGGGCTGAGGTGGCCCAGGCAGCAGGGCGCGTCTGCATCACCTGGAGAGGCCCCGCGGGGGGCGGCCCTTACAGAGCCACCGAAATCCAGGGTGGGGGGCCCGGGGGAGCACGGGGCGAGGCCTCCCCAAAGGGCCCTGCTGGGTAAGACCCGGATGCAGAGTAATGGACATGACCCCAAACGCTCCCTTTGTGCAGAACCATCAGGGTCCGGAGAAAACAGGGCGCGAGTGGCCTTGGGCTCAGGGCGGGGGACGGTGGGAGTGTCCTGGGGGGACCATAATGGTGAAATTTGAAGTGGGGGGGGGTTCAAGAGCAAATGGCTTGAGACTTTGAGAATTCTTGAGACTTTGTGGTGCAAAAATGTGGTTTTACTAAAGCACGGGGACGGGACGTGTGGAAAGGAAAAGCTGCACTGGGTCGTGAGGAGTGACTGATTCTATTTTTTAATTAGTGGGGTGCGGGGATAGCGTCTGCCCCTCGGAATTTGGAGCAAGGCTTTCAGGACCTTGTGGGCTGCGGTTAAGGTTACTTTTTAGTCCTTTTTTAAAAAAAGGGTTTTTCTTAATATTTATTTTTTTAACTTTTTTTTTTTATTTCTGAGAGAGAGAGAGACAGCGTGAGCAGGAGAGGGTCAGAGAGAGAGGGAGTCACAGAATCCGAAGCAGCTCCAGGCTCTGAGCTGTCAGCACAGAGCCCAACGCGGGGCTCGAACCCAGGAACCCTGAGATCATGACCTGAGCCGAAGTCGGGTGCTTAACTGACTGAGCCACCCAGGAGCCCCTCTTATTACTTATTTTTGAAAGAGAGAGAGTGGGAGAGGGACAGAGAGAGAGGGAGACACAGAATCTGAAGCAGCGCCAGGCTCTGAGCTGTCAGCACAGAGCCCGACACGGGGCTCGAACTCACAGACCGTGAGATCATGACCTGAGCCGAAGTTAGACACTTAACCGACTGAGCACCACCCCCACCGGCGCCCCAAGTTGACTGTTAGTCTTTAAGGAAACGTCAACATTAAGGCAGTAGGGCAGCCATGAGCTCCTTGCAGGAGGGTTCGCGCCGTGCGTCTCAGGGGTCGGTGGCTGCGAGGAGATTTAATTCTGGCCACACTTCTCTTGCCTTTATTTCCCTCGTCAGTAACGGAGGCCTACAAACAGGGGGTTCAAGACAACAGACGTTTATTTTTTCTCAGTGCTGGAGATCAGAACCCAAAACCCGCGCTCCCTCCGGGGCTCCAGTCCAAGATCCTTCTGGTCTCTTCCAGCTGCCGGTGGCTCTGCGGTTCCCAGGCCGGTGGCGGCGCCTGTCTGCCCCCTGGCACTGCCCCGCCCTCCCTGTGTCTCTCAGTCCCCGTCCAGATTTTCCTCCTCTGAGGACATGAGTCGTGTTGGATTCCGAGCCCACCCGACTCCAGTACACTCTCATCCTGAGTAATTAGGTCTGAGGAGACCCTGTATCCAAGCAAGGTCGCATTTACGGGTTGTGGGCAGACGTGTCTTTTGGGGCCACGTTCACCCGGTCCCCCCAGTGAAAGGGGGGTCGGGGGGAGGATGGGGCAGGATCTATCCACGAGGAAGGATCTCCTGCGACAGGATTCCGCTTCTGTGAAGTCGTGTCTCGTACTTGCACGAGAACACACGTTAAAGACCCATGGCTTCTCTCTGGCTTGGCTTTCTGGGGTTTCTTTCTTCCCCAGCTTCTCCCTGTGCTTGCTCTTGTTTTACAAATGGGCTGTGTGTGTAATGGTTTGAAGAGAAGCCCTTCCTGCCATGAAGGTTAAACTGGAAATACGTTTAGAAAACTCACAAGAAGGTAGCCGGGGAGGCAGCCCGAGCCGGCACGCAGGCCCGCCTGCAAGGCGACCTCTCCCGGCGAGGCCTGCGAGACGCGGCTCCCCGCGGCGACACCCCTACTGTCCCGGGGCTGCCCCCCCCACCCCCGCCAGAAACTGTAGCCTGTTAATGCATCCGAAAGCACTGGAATGAAGCTTCTCTATGTGTGAGGGATGCGCAGGGGCCAAACGGTGCGTCAAAAAGCCAGGGAGTGATGCCCGGGGGCTGGGGGAGGGGAGCAGAACCCGGGACCGAAGGGCCTGTGTGCGGGGTGCAGGTCAGGGTCAAAGTCCAGGCCAGAGCCGGGGGCGAGCCTCCTGGTACGGCCTGCACTGGTGGTGAGGACGGCTCACAGAGGCCACAACAGCTCTGGGCCCTGAACGCCCACTGTCCCTCCACAGACGGAAGGCTGCCCGTTGGGTGTGTAGCAGTTGCCTCTAACTCGTGACACGTAGGAACACGGCTACTAGAACTTTCGTAAGATGCCGGGTCCATTCAGCACATTAGCCAAACGCTCCGCCCAGGAGGCTCGGAGTCTGTGTCCTCACAGAGGCAGCTCCGGGCTTGGCGCGGCTCCCGCTCACTGGAGACCAGAGCGCCAGGGCCTAAGGCCAGGGGGTTTTGTTATCGCTGCATCACACGCGACGCAGCCCACCCCAGTGTGGCATCTGAATGGGGAGCCGGATGGGGCCCCCAAAGGTGGGGCAGTGATGGGCGGAAGCGGGTAGCTGGTGATGCAAAGAATTCACCTGACGCGGAACAAAGGAGGTGGAAGTTTACGGAATACACTGCAGGGGAGCGGCGGGCAGGGCAGCAGAGGAGAGGCCATCTGCCACCAGGCAGTGGGAGGGGGCTGCTTATAAAGGGGCAAGGTGAGGAGATATGGTGACATATGGGATTCTCCCTTTTTTGGTGACTGTGCCTGGTTGTGAGTAGTCCATTGGTCACTTAGGGCCTGTGGCTATTTCGGGTGGGTCGCCTGACAGGCAGGTCTGACTTCAGCTAGGCGGTCACCATGGCCCTTTCTGCTTCCCGTCCCTCAAGCCTCTTTCCTGAAAGCGGCCTCCACATTCCCCCAGACACATCGACAGTGACAGATTTTTGGCACATGGGTGGATGTCTCATCCTCAGTAGCTTCTTCCTACTGAACAAGGGGCAGAGAGATGTCCCCACCTACACTTGTCGCCGCATCAGGGGTCGGTGCAGTTATAGACCAGAGCGCGGTATTATATAACACGCTGATAGGCGGTTAGGTGGCCAGGCCAGTGGGATTTGGGGGAGGGGACCCTCCGATGGTGTGGGCTGTGGAACTATATATGGAATTGTTGGGTTCTACAAGAGACAGATTTAACAAAAGACTGAAGGGAGGGGGACCAATAATTAGGAGTCCTAAGAAGGGAAGGCTCCATGAGCAGATTTTGCTTTTGGGAAAACCATCCTTGTGTTACTTGGTCCCAGAAGGAGGAAGCCAAAGACAGGTCACGATGAAAAAGACAAAACTTACCCCCAAAACGGGTGAGGATTGTATTGTGAGAGCAGGACATCAAGGGAGGAGCGACTCCAGGTAAGTGATGATTTCTGACCGAGTAAAATTTGGAGAGGTCACCCTGAAGAAAAAGGTCAAGAATGAAGTCTTAGAATTGGGAAGGATAAATCATTGTGAGAGTTTTGAGAGGAAAGCAGGCAGGGAGTTTTTCTAAAGTATGTCACAAAATGACTAACTGCCAGGGAATGAGGATTGGCAGCTGGCCGGACTCCAGGGCCTCGAGGCCTCGAGTGTGTGCAGGCAGAGATCTCCAACCAGCTCACGGCTGTATTCGGCAGGGCCTCCTCATCTGGGGCCGAGGCCGTCTGGATTCTGGAAAGATGGATCTGTGGGGAGAAGCAGTGGAAGGTCAGGACAGCCTGATGGGGCCCAGTCCAGGCAGGTCCAAATGGCTTTCTGTCCTGTGAAAGACTAATTGGTTAGAAAAACAAGTCCCTTTTTAACAAACTTGGTCTAATTATTTACATAAGCTCAACAAGAATAGGGATTGGTCATATAGATCTCAAAAAATCTGCTTTGCTGGGACTTTTCATAAGGATCTAGATTGGACTCTTAGTAGCATCTCCAGGCCAGAAGCCAAGCCAAGTACTTGCCGCCAGACCTGCCTGCAACACCTGTCGATTTGGGTAGATTCCTCTTCACAAGGTCCTCAAAGTTTCCCGAGGTTCCAGCACCTACCAGGATGCGACCTTCTTTACTCCCCCGGGGAGGCTGCTGGGACCTTTCAGCAGGTGACAGGTCAACATTTCCAAGGGGCTGGATGGCGCCATGTTTCATAAAGTCAACCTTCGTTCCTTAAAACTCTTTGGTCATATCTGAGTCTATGCATGTTGCTCTCAATTGACGTTCCAGTCAAAGCCTTGATAAAATAACCAATGTTCCCAGTGGTGGCCTGTTACGAAGAGAACAGAATCTTATTAAACCTCTCCAAAGATTATAAATGCCAAGGAAGAAAGAATACTCACTGAGGGTTTCTGGATTTCAGAGGGTTCAGGTAGAGAGAAAAGTTAAATGCCTCACTTTGTTCACAAGTGAATACTTTATCACATTTCTGCAAGTCATAGGTATCTTAGAAGAAAGCATCTCTAATCTAGAAGAACAAACATTAGAGAACAGCAATGTTTCCAGTAAGAGTCAGAAAACTATTATCATCTTCTTCAGTTCATTTAGTCCCATGTTACTAATTCTTATTCTGTTTGAATGCAGCTTTTTAGTTCTGGAAATTCTTAACTCAGCTCAGTTTCATGAAAGATATTGAATACCTGTATTTATCAAAAGCCCTTTTTATGAATGTCCTTGAAGATGAAACACATTCGCAAGAGCATCAGAGCAATAACTGTAAATGACAAAACTGAGAAATAAACATTGTTAACAATCTGATGTGAGGTTCATTGTGATGTAGCTCACGAGAAAATTCAATTATTTCTGTGACACATAACATTTCAATAATCAGAATATCAAGTGATGACCTTATACCGACACATAAAATACCAAACAAGCCTAAATAGTACAAAACGACTTCATTTACAATTTTGAATCTTGGAGAGGTTTGTTTAAGAAAAAAACTAATAAAGTTTTAAAGCACATGCCTAAGTAGGATTATAGATGATCAAAGACCTGATAAAGACAAAACTAGTAACTTTGGTTTTCTGCGCAGATAAAGAGAAAACAATGCTGTTTACATTTTCTTATCAAGAACAGACCAACAATCCAAGAAAACTTGGTCTTTTCACCAGAAAGAAAAGCAGAACACCAGTGTAGTTTTAAAATCCATTCATTTCAGGGGCGCCTGGGTGGCTTAGTCGGTTAAGTGTCCGACTTTCGCTTAGGTCATGATCTCGCGGTTCGTGGGTTCAAGCCCCGCGTCGGGCTCTGTGCTGACTGTCGGCTCGGAGCCTGGAGCCTGTTTCAGTCTGTGACTCCCTCTCTCTCTGACCCTCCCCTGCTCACGCTCTCTCTCTTTCCTAGAAATAAATAAAAATAAAAATAATAAAATAAAATCCATTCATTTCAACCTTAGTCCATCCTAACCACACATAAAATTCCTTTCCAAAGATTTCCCTTCATGAAGCTTCTACAACTTTCTTGTGCATTCAGATTTTGTCCCAAGACATTTCCTTCCACACAACTAGTCCCATTTAGGACAAAGTTACCTTCTTTTGCCATCAACAAAAGTGTATTTCCGTTCCGTAGATCTTTCTTACATATCTCCTGCTTTCCTACATACAGAGTTGTTTCCTTTATTTCTGTCAGTCTTAATTATCTTTAGCAGAATTTTGCATTATTAGAAACTAGTTTCCAGTGAAAACTAACCAGTAACCAATTGTGAATTATTATACCAGAATTCTTCAGATGACAGATTTATGGATACATTTAAGCACAAAGCACGTTCCCCAACAGACCCAAATATCCTTAGTTTCTCTGCAATAAGTCAAAAGCAGATAAATCTTATGTTCAGTAATCAATGGTTTTGCACTTCATCCTATTTGGAAAAGACCTAGATGTCCAATGAATTCAATCCAATTTATCATCCAGGTAAAACTTTAAAAGTTTCAGACTGCCGGAGACTTTAAAAGTTATCTTAACAATTACCCATGAAAACTTTGAGACAGACAAAATTAACCATCATTTTAAGTCATCTTTTTGCTGACAAACTGCAACAGAGATAACATAGGTGTACTTGACCTTCAGTAAACCTTGGCAGAATAATAGCTTTGCATTTAATGCTGATAGCTCTAAAGAGATGCTCTATCTTAATTAAACCGACAAACTTAAATACTGAATGATGTTCCACCTGGCTCCACTTAAAAGTCAATCAATTTGCTCCCATTGTCAGTTTTTACCTGGGGCACCGGAGGGGAAATCTGAAGTGGGTGGTCTTCACCCCTTGACAGGGAGGGTGGGAGGAGGGGCTGATGGTGAAGGAGGCAGCCCTATAGCGTAGTTATGCAGGCCACAGTTATGCCGGCCACAGTTATGCAGGCCACGGTCAGGGTGGCGCGGAAACCAGAGGAGGGGAGGCAGAAGAGGCAAGACACCACCAGAAGGCAGAGAAAGAAGACTCTGGATTCTAAACCTCATCAGCTCAGACAGGGGAGCAGATGCCCTGCTTTTTCCCACCAACAAGAGGAAATATGCCATCTTTATCTGGCCAGATAAGATGGAATTACCCCAAAACAAAAGGAGTTTCAGCAGCTGTTTGGGAATATTCTTTAAAGTTCCCAACCTGATCTTGATTGACCAGAGACCATTGGTTCCAATTATTATGGCTGTTAACCTGGGAAATGGATGAGGGAGAAGCCCCCACCTCCATTAGGAGGAAGAACAAAAATAGAGCCCGCATCCAACATGTGGGGAAGTGGCTTGTTAGCCTGGTTAGTGACCAAACACATTCTTTTTTTTTTTTTTTTTAAATGTTTTATTTATTTCTAGGAGAGAGAGAGAGAGAGACAGCGTGAGCAGGGGAGGGTCAGAGAGAGAGGGAGTCACAGACTAGAACAGGCTCCAGGCTCTGAGCTGGCAGTCAGCACAGAGCCCGACGCGGGGCTCGAACCCACGAACCGCGAGATCATGACCTAAGCGAAAGTCGGACGCTTAACCGACTAAGCCACCCAGGCGCCCCAGTGACCAAACACATTCTGCAAGAGGCTCTTAGGTCGGGGTCCTGATTTGGGGCCAAGAAACCAAGCAAGACATATTCTACATTCTACAGTTTTGTGGAGATCGCGTTTGGGGACAGTGCCACAAAGGCATGCATGGGACTTCCAACCATTTGGAGGAGTTCTGGCAAAGGAGTCAAGCCAGAAAATAGCATTATAAGAAAGGGCTCCGTGGAGGGCCATGCCTCTTGACCTGGGAGTCTGCTGTGGCCAGGAAACAAGACGACGATTGGGGTCAAATATGTTCCAGTTCTTAAGAGCACAGCCCAAGGGTGAATCCGAAGGAAGAGAGGGGGTCCCACAGTGGGAAAGGCTGGCTGCCTATTCCCAAAGGGGGGTCCCGCCAAAGGGAACGGAGCCCCACCTCATGGTCATGGTTTCAGTCAAGGCGTCCGCTGTCCTGGAGGACGCCCCTATATGAGGTGACCGAATCTTCTGGTGGCACCCCACCATGGAAGGGGCACAGCAGATGGCATGGCACGTCCTGCTGGAGCGTCTCCTGGCAACAGGGAGGCCCGGGCACTGTTTGGCCAGAACTGTGTGGGAAAACGAGAGGTGGACGCAGCCCTCAGGGGCCTGGGGACAGGTGTGCCCACAGACGCAGGTGGCGGCTGAGAGTCAGCAAAGGTTCCCACCGATTCCGTAACACGTGTGGACTTGCCTCGGGCGAGCTGCCAGCTGTGCTGGACTTTGGGGACAGACCTGTAGGGCCGAGTGGGAAAGAGAGGGGGGGCTCTGCCCTCGTGGGCCCAGGCAGGGCGGTGCGTTTGCTCTCAGACCTTCAGACCATTTAGGGGTCCCCTCCCCCCAACCTGAGGCCTTTGGTTGTCTGGGCAGTAGGGGGGCAGGCTGCCAAAAGGCCGAAAAGGAAAAGGGGAGGAAGGGAGGGGTCCCTCCAACGGGCAAAAGGAGGAAACCCTTCTCCCTTTCAGGCGGTGGCGGGGGGGGGGGGGGGGGGGGGGGGGGGGGGGCTTCGGCGGTTCCCCTGGGGCTTCGGATCCTCATCAGGGAGTAGCGTCTGCCCAGGTCGTCGATTCCCCGAGGGCCTAGAGTCCATCCACCAAGGAAAGTCCTGAGAGAGCCCTGGGGAATCCAGGGAGAGTCCTGGACCGGCAAAGTTTCCCCCTGCAGGGTCCCCCCAAATGTGGAGGGGCACAAAGTCTCCCATATGGGCCCCCAAATGTGGGGCAACTTCGGGTGGAAGCTGGGGGCTGGTTGGTACAAAGGATTCACCTGAGGCAGAACAAAGGAGATGGAAGTTTATGGAATACACCACAGGGGAGTGGCCATCTGCCACCAGGCGGGGGTGGGGGCTGCTTTTAAAGGGGAAGGTGCGGTGGCTCAGTTGGTTAAGCATCTAACTCTTGATTTCGGCTCCAGTCGTGATCTCGCAGTGGTGAGATTGAGCCCTGAGTCCGGCTCTGTGCTCTGTGTTCTGCACTCAGCAAGGAGCCTGCTTAGGACTTTCTCTCCCTCCCTCTCTCCCTCCCTCTCTCTCTCTCTCAAAAAAACAAATGAAAGTAAGTAAAGGCGGAAGATGAGGAGGTCTGGCGACGTATGGAATTCTCTCTTTTGGTAACTGCCTGGTTGTGAGTAGCCCATTGGTCAGTTAGGACCTCTGGCTATTTCTGGGTGAGCCTCCTGACGGGCAGGTGTGTCTTCAGCCAAGTGGTCGCTGTGGCCCTTTCTGACTCCCGTCCCTCAAGCCTGTTTGCCTGAAAACGGCCTCCACAGCCAGGATCCCACACCCTGTGTGGACTGAGAGAGAAGGAAGCACCCAGCCATCAACCTGGCCATCTGTCTGTCTGCTTCTCCTTGTCTGTCTCTATGGAGGCCAAGCCAGCTCAGGCCGGGCCTCGGCCCAGGGGCACACCAGCGACAGGGCCGCGCCCACCCTCCCCAGGTGACCGCTCCGTACAGGGCATGATGATGGACGACCCACCTTCATCCACCACGAGTGAGCCCTGAGGTACGCAAAGGGCGAGGCCGTCCCAGCTCATTGGTTGTGAGGAGCACACACGGCACACGCGGTGACACGACCATGTGAGCTCTGCGTGTCCTGCCCGATTTCTCTGCAACCCTAAAATTGCTTAAAGACAAAACAGAAAGTCTATTTTTTTTTAATCAAAAGGTAAAAAAATAGTCTGGCAAGCAAGTTCAAAATACTTGTTTTTAATGTTTATTCATTTTTGAGAGAGAGAACACAAGCAGCAGAAGGGCAGAGAGAGAGAGACCGAGGCTCTGAAGGGGGCTCCGCGCTGGCAGCACAGAGCCCTACTCAGGGCTCCAACTCACTCACCAGCCATGAGATCGTGACCTGAGCCGAAGTCAGATGCTCAACTGACTGAGCCCCCAGGTGCCCCTTAAAACACTTTTAGTTGGGGCGCCTGGGTGGCTTAGTCGGTTAAGCCTCCGACTTTCGCTTGGGTCATGGTCTCGCGGTTCGTGGGTTCGAGCCCCGCGTCGGGCTCTGTGCTGACTGCCAGCTCGGAGCCTGGAGCCTGTTTCAGTCTGTGACTCCCTCTCTCTCTGACCCTCCCCTGCTCGCGCTGTCTCTCTCTCTCTCCTAGAAATAAAATAAAACATTAAAAAAAAAAAAAAACACTTTTAGTTGGGGCCCACGGCTGGCTCAGCACGGAGAAGATGCAGGGCAGGGGCTCCGGCGTCCAGGCGCAGCAGGTCAGGAAGGAGCTCGGGACCCCGGCCCGAGCCGGGCCAGGCTGCGGCCGAGAAACCTCCGACCTTGTGTTTTCCCTTGTCTAGGCCTCCCTGTCCTGCTGGCCATGCTGACCTTGACATTCCTCCTCCTGGCTGCCCCCTCCCTGAGTGCCCAGAATGGAAGTAAGTCTCAGGATGCCACCCTGTCTTCTGGGGGCGCTCAGCAGGGGTGGGGGAGCAGATCTATGTCAGGCTAAGGCGGGGCCCAGGCCCCAGGTGGGGACCTGACCCTGAGGCAATGCCCCTGGGCCACGATGGGATGAACCCCCCCCAGACAGCAGATAGCGGGTGCCCGATGACAACCTTCGGGGCACTGGGGGGCCTGGCCAGTTTCCAAGGGAAAGAGCGTCCTGGTCAGTTAGTGACAAGTGCTATGGCCAGAGGAGGGGCAGCAGGGCGAGCTGAGGACTTTCTGTCCCTGCTCTGGTCCCATCCCCTCCGCCCCCCGCCCCCGGGCCAGCAGCTCCAGCACCACCCACGACGGGCTCTGGGCCAGGCTGCGCCGCAAAACCACTGGGGGGGCTTCTCAAAGATGCCGGCCCCCCCCCAGCCCCGTGGAACAGAGTCCCTGGCTGCCCCGCGATCCCCTGACAGCCCTTGAGTCAGCCCCCCCATGTGGGAATGATTGTTCCTGCAACCTGGGCTCCCGGCCTGGGCCCCCCAACCCAGCAGCCTGTCGGGGGGGGGGGTACTTTCGAGTTGTTGGAATGTTTATAACAGACGTGTGTTCATGCAGCCCTTTGGTGGTCTTGTAAAGATGGAGAGAAAGCATTAAAACCCTTCCAGGGGCGCCTGGGGGGCTCAGTCGGTTAAGCGTCCGACTTTCGCTTAGGTCATGATCTTGCGGTTCGTGGGTTCGAGCCCCGCGTCGGGCTCTGTGCTGCCAGCTCAGATTCTGGAGCCTGTTTCAGATTCTGTGTCTCCCTCTCTCTCTGACCCTCCCCTGCTCACGCTGCCTCTATCTCTCAAAAATAAATAAAACATTAAAAACAACAACAACAACAACAAAAACCCTTCCAGAGCAAGCACTGTGATGGCTGAGGGGAAGTGGGGGTTTCCAGCCACTGACAGGCTTGGTGCCTCACATCCAGGGAGCCGTGACCGGCCCCGCCAGCCCGCTCGGGGACGCGGGCGGTTTCCTGCGGGCTCCCCTGTCCTTTCCCCTGGCTTGGCCGCCCTGCGCGGCTGTCCTCACGAGGGACACACCTGTGACCGTGGCCTGCACAGCCGGGGTTTGCCCCGTGCGTGCCTCGCACGAGCTTCCACCTCACACTCCCTCTCTCGTGGGCGCCCGAGGCCCCCAGCACTGCCCACACGTGGCACCGGCCACGCTGTGCTGTATTCGGTTAACTGTGGCCAAGCATTGTCTCCACCCGGTGGCGCGCCGGGTCACTGTCTGTCGTCTGTCCATCTGTGTCCCTGGCGGGAACTGGCGTGGCGGGATGGGGGGTCTGGCTCGCCTGGTGCTGGCGCTTGGGGCCCCTGCGTGTCAGGGTTTCCCCGATTGCAGGGGGAGGCTGGTGACGGGTGAATTCATTCCAGGGCTCGGCCTTCCCCAGACTGTGGGCTGGCTGTGTCCCTCGCAGGGGTGGGGCAGCTGGGGGTCCGAGCTCCTGCCTCGGACATCAGGGGGGCGGGTGTCCCGCAGGAGCCGGGGACCTTCCTTGTGGAGCTGAGTGTGCCAACTGCGCACACCTGGCCCAGGAGCTGGGGACGCTGAGGCGGGCCCTGGGGGACACGGAGGCAGCCACCCGCCCGGCCACCATTTCCCAACAGTCAGGTGAGTCGGAAGAGCAGAGCGCCCTCCACCCCACGCCCACCCCCTGCCCTGGAACCCACCCGCCGTGACGGGAGTCAGGGGACGTCTCCAGCCAGGTGACGCGGCACAGCAGACGCATGTGGGAACCCACACGGCCCCCCTGGCTTTTGTCTCTGTCTTGTTTTCCCACGTGAGACACCAGGGCTGATGCTCCCGTTGCTGTGTCCTCCGCCCCGAGCTGAGCCCCTGTGTCCCTGGGGGCTCTGTCCTGCCGCTGCCCTGCCCCCTGGCCCCAGGGAGGGGGGCCAGGAACCTCCTGAGGCCCAGCAGTGACCCACGTGTGACCTGTCCCTTGCTCACAGGCTGGGACAGCCCCTCCTGCACCGAAGGCGTGGTTTCCGTGTCCAGGGGCCAGTGCGCTGTGATGTCCTGCAACATCTCCAACCCCTTCTTGCACGTCACCATCTACTTAAACACCAGTGGAGAGGACTCCCAGCCCCTGTTCAGTGTGACGCCCCCAGGCTGCTTCTGCCAGGGTGGGTGGCAGCTGCAGGTCCGGGGAGGCGTGGCACAGCTGGTGATTCCCAAGGTGAGCGACACCCAGGCTGGGCGCTACAAGTGGCATCTCCAGGGTCTGCAGAGGAATGTCAGAGACACCACACTGAACGTTTCAGGTGAGCCGGGCTCCCGTTTAGATGAACTGTGCTCCTGTTTGGGAGGACAGCCCAGGGGAGGGGCAGCTCTCTCCCAGGGTGGGGCCCAGGCAGGGCAGGTCCGGGTTCCAGCAAAACAAAGTGAAACCACACACGGCCCTGCTCCCAAAGGCACCTGAGCCTCAGGGGGGCTCGGAGTGGGGGGCTGCCCTGTCCAGGGAGCAGGTGGGGCCCCTGATCCCTCTGCTTCTCCAGCCGGCCTGGGCTGGCCCCACTGCCCCAGGCCAGGCTTCTCCGACCACCCCCTTCCCAACTCCCTCCGTCCCCCCGCCACTGCTGACCCCGTGCCCTTCCCCCGACCCCCCCCCCCCTCAGGACACTGCTCAAAGTCAGCAGGGCACTGTGTCCCCTAGCCAGCTCTAATGCAATCACAGTCACCCTGAGCTCTGGGGGCAGAGGCAGTGAGGGGGCTGAGAACGGTGTCCCCAGCCTGGCCCGGCCTGGGGAGGGGACCCAGCCAGCCCCTTGTGGACTCATCTGATTCTTGGGGCTGGGGGGCTGCATCAGGCACAGAGGCCCCAGACCTGAACCAGGCAGGAAACGTGTCCTCCGCCTCTTCCTGCAGTAAGTGTTCTTACCTGTGCCCAGGTTCCCCGGGGAGCCCCTCGGGTGCCCCGGGCTGTCCCCACCCTCCGTGCCTGGCTCCCATGCCCACCTCCTGCCCATGGGGGTGGCATCCCCCTTGAAGGTGCACTCCTCGTGGGGGAATGAACGATGTCCCCACCCCCTCCCACAGGCCCGCAGATGGCGTGCCCGTCAGGGGCCGAAGGCCAGTTCCAGCTGGCGCTTGTCATCAGTGTCATTGTCGTGCTCGCTCTCCTGGCGGCTACCGGGTTAGCCTGGTGCCGAAGGCACGGTTCGCTGTACTCGAAGCCCCTGCAGGTCTGAGGCCCGGCACCCAGGCTTCTGTTCGCCTGGGGGTCTCAGTCGGTGAAGCGTCCGACTTCGGCTCAGGTCATGATCTCACAGTTCGTGGGTTCGAGCCCCGCGTCGGGCTCTGTGCTGACAGCTCAGAGCCTGGAGCTGCTTCGGATTCTGTGTCTCCCTCTCTCTGCCCTCCCCCACTCGTGCTCTGTCTCAAAAATAAATAAACATTAAAAAAATTAAAAATCCATTAAAAAAAAAGAAGGGTCTGCTGTAGCCTCAGAGACGCCCCACTTTGGGGCTTAGGTTGATCTTGAGCACACTCCTGTCTTTGACCACAAGCAAGAACAAGTTTGGGGGACCATCCTGGGGTCAGGCTGTGGGCAGAGGCCTGAGGTGGGGAACCAGCCCGCCTCCACCACTAGGGGGCTCCCCGGCGGGAGCAGGTGACAAGCGGCGGCTCACGGGCAGGTGTCCGCACATGGCTCCCCATCCCCTCTCCCTCCCAGCCCCAGGACCCCCTCCCCCGCCGCCCACCTGCTGACCCTCCCCCACCCCAGTCACAACGGTGTAACTCCATTCAGTGTGTTCTTAAGAGGGACATGCAGGCTTTTCCTAAAATACACATTCAGTGCTTTTAAAAACACCCATAAAGCTAACCCTTAAGATGAATAAAATAAACTGGCCAATAAACCACGAAATGACTGGGGGAAATGCACATTTTTTTAAGTGGGGGAAAAAACAAATAAATCTGAAAGAAGCTGCTTCCTGTCTTAAAGCACTGAAAAGCCCGAGGTCACCCACAGCAGTGGGTGTTTGGGTCCCCCCTCGCTGCAGAGGGCCCCACGCCGAGGCAGGGGGGCTGCGCGGCGCCTCAATGGGGCCCAGACCTACGAGGAAATTCTGGGTCTGGGTCTTTGTTTTCACTTCCTCCTTGCTGCTTGTATTTTCAAGGGTTTCTCTAAGGAGATCGAGCTCTGGGGCCTCACAGCGCGCTCCAGGCCCTGGCCCCTGGCCCTGTGGCCCCTGGCCCCACACTGCAGGGGTGGCTGAGTGGCGGCCAGACTTCTGGACACAAATCAGGTTCAGCAGAAAGTGACCCAGAGGGGCGCCTGGGTGGCTCAGTCGGCTGAGCATCCGACTCCTGGTCTCAGCTCAGGCCGTGATCTCACGGTTCCGGAGACGGAGCTCTGCGCGGACAGCACGGAGTCTGCTGGGATTCCCTCCCTCTCGGCGCCCCCTCCACTCTCGCACACGTGTTTTCCCTCCCCCCCCCCACATAAATAAATAAACTTAAAAGAAAAGAAAAAGAGAGCAGTGACCGAGAGGACCGGGGCATCAGGAGCCTGGACCCCACCCCACCGGCCCGACGCCCTTGGCCTTGCCCTGCTGCTGCCCTGAGCCCTGAGCCTGTGGGGACACAGCAGGAGCGGGTGACCGGTTGTCTACGGGTGCTCAGCAGGGCAGTGCGGAGAGGGGAAGGGAGTGAGGGCCGCCCCTCCCAGCCTGGCTCTCAGCACCTCCTCTTGCCCATGGCACCACCTCCAGGAAGCCCTCTCAGAGTCCACGGACCCCCGGTACCTCCTTCTGCCCTAACACTGGGGCTTTGAGGCGGTGCCGTGGAGGTGGTGGCAGCGGCTGGGTGCTGCCGACAGGAAGAGCCTCAGTCGGCCGAGAGAGGGGCCCTGCCTCCCCCGCCGCTGGGCCTGCGGGGGCACGGTGGCCGCAAGCATGGCCCTAGAGCTTCCACTGCTCCTGGCGCCCCTCACGGTGGCCTGCACCCTGCTCAGCGTCCTGGCCACGCAAGGTAAGCCCCCTGTGTCCCCACTGCGTGGGCTCAGTGCCCTCACCTGGGGGTGCTCCTCCCTGCGAAGGGGTGGCCTGGGGACCCTGAGCACGACCTCCCTACAGAGCCCCCGCCCCGCCGTCAGCTCCGACTCGGGGCAGAGTCACTGTGGCTTTGGTCTTTTTCTCTGCCTACCCGTCTTGGGGACTCTCTTTTCCATAATTAGCAAGGTTGCCTTTGTTATGAGAGAATGTTGTCTGTTAGTTTGCTTTTTAAAACAGATACAGTGCAAAGTGCTGCAATAAGATGGAAAGATCAGTTACACACAGCGGGGGGGGGGGGGGGACACTCAGCAAAAAACAAAAGAATCTCCAGAATTTAGTTTGCTGAGAAGCTGACGTTTAGATCAAAGAAGGTTCGTGTTTGCACCAGGAAGCTGGCCCTGGTGGACCCCAGTGGCACAGACGGGGACATTCCTGGGCGTCTCACAGACAAGCGAAGATGTGCCCACCCCAGACCCAGGTGCCTGCAGATGATGGGGAAACTGAGGCTGCCTGGAAGGAAAAAGAAGGAGGCGGGACAGTCCGTCTGCTGTCTCTGGGAGACGTGGTCGGAGCTGCCCACGGCCCGAACCTCCCCGGGCCCCTGTGTGGGCAGAGGCCCCAGGCAGCCCAGCCCTCTGGGGCCCCTTCAGCCCTCGAGGACAGCCCTGGGGTGCCGTCACCCGGGAGCTTCTGTGAGGCAAGGTGGTGGCTGTGGGGCCGTGCCAGCAGGGGGCTGTCCCAGGACACTCTGTCCCCCAGCCTCCCCGGCAGTGAGGAGGGTCCTGGCCTCTGGCCCGGCCCATGGTGACAGCAGGGGGTCCTTCCTGCAGAGATGCGGCAGGCCCCCCCGTACGCGATCGCCCCCGAGGGCGGCTCCGTCCACATCACCTGCTGCAGCAACGGGACCCTGCTGGGGGTCTACCTGAAGCAGAGGTGGCCGAAGCCGAGCAACGTGATCTACTATGAAGACAACAAGGAGCCCACGGTGGATGAGAAGTTCCGGGGCCGCATTGTCTTCTCGGGGCAGCAGCACAACCTGACGGTGACCATGCACCACCTGCGGCCAGCCGACACCGGGGCTTATGCCTGCCAGGCAGTCATGAAGGACGAGGTCTGGGGCCCTGGCACCTTGGTTGTGGTGACAGGTAGGGCCCGGGCCCACCCCAGGACCCCGCCCACACCTGCTGGGTGCGCCTGGCTCCACCTGCCCTTGTCGGGGACCTTTCCAGTGCACTTGCTTGAGCTGCTGCTTCCAGCGCGAGCCCACCCCCTCCAGGGAGGTGCCGGGTTGCCCACCCCCCGCTCCAGACCCCCTCCATGAGCCCCAAAGTCCCTCACAAAATCCGCCACCTGCCCAGTGCTCCTCTCCATTCCTTCTTCACAGACAAACTGTCCAAAGCAGGGGACACAAGCCAGGAGGCTTGGCCGATGCACTTTTCCTTCCCCGTGGCCCTGGCCGTCAGCGGCTTCGTCATCGGGCTGGGGCTGGGGGCAGCGTGCGTGCTGAGGAGGGCACAGGTCAGTGTGAACCCCCAGCTGTCACCTTGTCCCTGTAAGCTGGCTCCTCTGAGAAGCCCCGGGGAAACCCCAGGACCCATGCATCCCCTCCTCCAGGGTTCCTGGGAGGCCCGAGGGTGTAGACGGCGGGGTCGGGGGTGGGAGGGAGAGCCGCGAGACGTGAGCCGGGATGGGCATGGGCCCAGGAGGAAAGCACAGCTGTGAGGGGGGCCCGGGGACACGCTGGGAGAGACGGGCAGGTACTCGTGGGAGCGTGTGTGCACACAGGTGAGCACCTGTGTGTGCGTGCGGCATGCGTGGGAATCTGCGGGTGTGAGATCAGCGTGGGTGGGTGTGAGAGTGCACTGACAGGTAACAGAGACAGGTGCCAGGAAGTGGTCTGCTCTGCCCTGGTCACCCAGCTCTCTGCGTCTCTGCGAGCTGGCTTCACGCAGGCCTGGAAGCCCAGCAGCATCTCCAGGATCCGATCTAAAAGCTCCCGAGGGGGTGTGCACTGGGGACACAGACGCCCCAGGGCGAGCGGGACCCCGGACAGGAAGGAGGGGCTTGTCTTCTAGATCAAGAAGCTCTGCTGCCTGAAGGATGAGAACTCAGCGTGCGTGGTGTACGAGGACATGTCCTACAGCGGCCGAAACACCATGTCCACCCCCAACGTGTACCTGTGAGCCTGGCAGGCCCCCCAGGCCCCCCTTCAGCTAGGTGTGGCTCGCCGAGGGCCGCCTGACCCGGCGAGGTCGCACAGGCAGCTCTCTGCAGCCATCAGGCTCCTGGCGCCTCCTCCAGGAAGCCTTCCTTGCCTACCTCCTGCCTTCCAGGCTGCTCTGCTCTGCTGGTTCCGCCACCGTGGAGCCCCCGGGAGGAAGCCTCTCTGTCCTGCTGCTTGCTGCCCTTCCCCTCGCACGGCAGGGGGCTCCTCTGCAGGATAGACTTGGACCCCGGGCCTGGGAGGGGTCAAGAGGGGTGGAGGGGAGACGCAGCCCCCAACCCAGGCTTGCCAGAAATAAAGCACTTCTCTTCTCCCCTTTCCGACTCCAGCATCTATTTCTCAACCGGTTGAGAGCCAGACATCAGACATCTGCTAGGATTTTGCAGCCTGTGTGATTCAGTGTGATACCTTGAGGAAGGGCATGAGCAAGGGGGCACTTCCCCACTCCAGGCCCGGGGGGCCCCTGCCGCCCTGGACAGGCTGCAGAGCCCTCAACCCCCCCCCCCCGGCCCCCTCACCTGGCCTCACCTGCGTCCATCACAGAGTGAGGTGGGGATGGAGGAGGGGAGCCGGCAGCCGTGACCCGGGGGGGTCCTAACTAAGAGCCCTTCCCTGTTGCCCTCCTGTGGGGAGGCAAGGGGACCTTGGGGACCTATGCCCGCTCTCCGGGTGGGAAACAAGGCACCCCCAGCGTGGGTGCCAACTGTGATGTGTCCCCTGAGCCTCTGGGCTGAGAAACAGCAGACCACTCTGCCCACGCCGCCCATCCTGTGCCCTCCAACCTCCCACCAGAGCTGCAAAGGCAACCCCGATACGGTTGACTGTGCAGAAGCTTGAAAACCTCGCTCTGTAAAAACACTTCACACATAAATACATGACCAGCATCTACAAACTTGGGGGAGAAAAGTTACAGAACAAGGGTAAATATGCTTCACTTACAAAGATCCTTATCAATCAATAGAAAGAAAACACATTCGGATAAAAATGTACAACGAGTAAAAAATGAGTGATGAACATGGGAAACCATTCAAATTGCTAGTTACCAATGAAATGTCAGTAGAAATGAAATAACCCTTCATCACCTATGTTTGCAAAGATTAAAACTGTCATTAAGGTGTGAGTTTCTTTAACTTGGAAACCCACAAACCCACTTCTAGAATCTTGTCTTTGGGAAGTGATCTCTGAGCACAGAGTTATGGTGGTACCATCACGATACTGCTTGCAACACAAAAACGAACAACTGAGAAAGGACCTAAATATCCAAATAAGGGAATTGCCATATTCAGCAAGACGCGTACATGCAGCAAGCATCAAAATGGCGTTGGGGGGCGGGGAGCGCCTGGGAGGCTCAGTCAGTTGAGCGTCCGACTCTCGATTTCAGCTCAGGTCATGATCTCACGGTTCGTGGGATCGAGCCCCATGTTGGGTTCTGTGCTGACAGCTTGGAGCCTGCTTGGAATTCTCTCCCTCTCTCTCTGCCCCTCCCCAGTTCTCTCTCTCTCTCTCAAAATAAATAAACTTTCAAAATAAAATAAAGTAAATAAAATAAATGGCGTTGGGTGCGCACAGCACATGTGACCCTGTGTTTGTAAAGTACAGACGGGTACACGTGGCCGTGTGTGTCTGCACGGACGACAGGACGGACGGACACCCAGGGTGCCGACACTCGTTGTCCCTGGGTGCTGGGACGTGTGCTCAGCAGGCAGGAGTTCCTGGGACACCGCGGGCGCGGGGCAGGCAGCCTGGGACAGGAACTCAGCAGTTTCCCCAGAGGCCACCGGAGACCTGCCGCTGGGACCCGGAGGGCAGTCGGGAGGACCAGCAAAGAGGCGCCGGGTCCTGGCGCCCCAGCCTCGCAGGGACGCTGGAGCAAGTGCAGGCTGCCCTGCAGACCCGGGTATACAGCAGGTGTCTATCAGTTGTCCCCACTCCTGACCACTCAGCAAGTCCTCCCCCTCTGGGCCACAGCGTCCCCTCTGTAAACGAGGAGAGCGGGGGCCACGCTCCGTGGTGGCCAGGCCGAGCTGCACGTGCTTCCCCTGGCCCCCTGGCCCCCTGGCCCCCCGGCCCCCGGCTCCCAGGCGTCCGCGCCCTTTCCCCGCTCCCCACCTTCAGAAGCCACTTCCAGGAAATGAAAATCGTCACCTGCAGCCAGCTTCCGGAGGCCCTGTCACCTGAGGCGATCTCAGCCTGGCCTCACCCCGGTGACCGGGGCCTGAGCCCGAGTCACAGCCCCTCCGACCCGGTGCCTCCCCTCTGTGCTCACGGCCGTGTTCGCACCGTCTTCCGTCCCGTGGCCGGCTGCTTCTCTGTCCGCCCTCCAGACCGTGGCGACTGCAGGGCAGGCCTGGCTTCCTCCTCCGTGGCCCCCTCTCCCCCGGCCCTGCTGACACCCCCGTGTGCTGGGCATGTCGTGAAATACAGATGATAGATAATAGACAGACACGTAAACCTGACGGGCCTGGTTTATGCCTCCCCCGACAAGAAGCAGAGCACTGCCCAAGTCGCGCCCCCCCACCTGGTGCCGGAGCCTCTCAGGTTCAAATCCGTCACCTGTAAAATGGGGAAAAGGGCTGCCCCACGTGGTGAGGTGGCACGCGGACTGAGCACCATAGGTAAACCCTTGGAGCAGCTTCTGTCCGCTGCGCGAGCGTGGGCTCAGGAGGCCTGGACAGCAAGAGGCGACACTCAAGGAGTAGCTCCCGTGGCCAGGCCACGGCTGAGGGCAGGGAGTTTCCAGAGAAACAGAAAGACCTGGACCTGGGGTGGCTGAGCGCAGTGGGGAGAGTGGAAACGTGCACCACAGGGTGTCGAGTCCTTCCCACGCTGCCTTCAAAGCCAGAGGATGGCGACTGACCCTCCCGGAAAAGCCCAGTTCCCAACGCAGGGGCTCACCAGGTGGGGCAGCGGAAAGGGCTGGCACGGCAGGAAGACGGTCTTGAGGGTGGGGGCTCATCCCTCCCCACTCCAGGTTGGCCGGCCCCACAACCCTGCACCGGTCTTGACCCTCTCAAGACTCATGGCCTGATACCTCACATTCTCAGGGGGCAGCTGGCCGACTGGGCCTTGTCCACCTGTGGGTCAGGCCAAACACACCGAAGTCAAGGCCAGAGCAACCGACACCCTCAGAGGATAGCCGTCAAGGCATCCACTCGGGAAGGTCAGGAACAAAACCATAATCATTGACCCACTAATAACAGAGGGGACGAGCAGCGGGGGTGGGGGGCAGATCTGACAGGAAATCCCAGAAGGAGAAGAGAAGTAAAGCAAGCCTCAGAGACACGCGTAGTGGAGAAACTTCTCCAAGGGAGGCCTGAGAAAGGGAGACAGGAGAGTGGGAGCCCCAGAGGCAGAGTGCGTGAAGATAAGGGAGCGTGGGGCGGGCTGAGGACACCCCCCCCCCAGGTGGGGCGTGCTGCCCAGGGACAAAGGAAAGGACAGAAAATGAATGGTTAACTGATAGAGATCACAGTCCTGCAGGATATGAGTCTCCATCAGTTTACAGATATCTTCATATATTACAAAAGGCAATCTTATCAGTAGCCTTGTCTCCAGAAACCTATAGACTCCGTTTCCTGGAGCCCCAACATCACCTTCTGCCCACAGATGTGGGGGACAGACGCAAAAGGGAAATGGCAGGAAAAATTACATTTTCTTATAACCTGCAGCCCATCGACAGGGAAAACCACCTTAGCCTGACAATAGCCAGGCCTCTGGTGTCTGCGGAGTCGTCCTTAGCACATCAAAGCCCTCCCGGAGGCCTCCCTTGTGCCTGTACCTCCTCGACTCCATAGTGTATAACCAGTCACTCTTCACACCCCTGGGCAGCTCTTTCTGCCTCGGGCCCTGTCATCTTTTTGCACCAAAGACATCTTCAAGAAATCTTTCTTGGCCATCAACTCTGAACCCCACCATCACCCCAGAACCCCATCATGAGAGACTCTCTGTAAAGGGGCACCAGACGGCCCACTGGCGGAGGGAGGGAGGAGAAGGCAAGCCTGCATCACACATTCTGGGGGTGAGAAAGAAGTCCCAAATCTCAGGAGGCATCAGATTTCTCAGAGGCATGAGAATTCACTAAGACAATGGAAGGGCGCCTGGGTGGCTCAGTGAGCTAAGCGTCTGAGTTTGGCTCAGGTCATGATCTCATGCTTTGTGAGTTCAAGCCCTGCATTGGGCTCTGTGCTGACAGCTCAGAGCCTGGAGCCTGCTTCCGATTCTGTGTCTTCCTCTGTCTCTGCCCCATCCCACTCGAATTCTCCCTCCCTCTCTTTCTCTCTCTCAAAATGAATAAACATTTAAAAAAGAAACAGAGGGGCGCCTGGGTGGCTTAGTCGGTTAAGCATCCCACTTTCACTTAGGTCATGATCTCGCGGTTCGTGGGTTCGAGCCCCGCGTCGGGCTCTGTGCTGACTGCCAGCTCGGAGCCTGGAGCCTGTTTCGGTCTGTGACTCCCTCTCTCTCTGACCCTCCCCTGCTCATGCTCTCTCTCTCTCTCCTAGAAATTAAAAATAAATAAATAAATAAAAATAAATAAAAAATAAAAAAGAAACAGAAGACAGTGGAATAATACTTAATTATTAACTATTGAAAGAGAATAACTTTGTACTTGAAACATTAAGTTATCATTTCAGTGTAAGGACATAATAAAGATATTCTGGAGTACATAAGAATTTGAAATCACTCTTGGAGGCAGTGTTCAAATAAAGCAGACCCAAACACAGGAGACATTACAGGAGGAAAAAGACGCCAATAGCTACAGAGTTTACGTTTGCCAAAAAACAATGACTAAAGAAATATACAACCTGCAATCTATGTGCAATCTACATAACAATCTAGAACTAAAATTCTAGAGAACACCAGCGCAACGGAGAGGGGGAAGGGGAACACATGCTGAGACATCTTTCTCGTCAGAAGGAAGACACAGACCAAGATAAGGTTAAGAACTCAATCCGGATAAATGAGCAGGAAAGGGCCCAGGGGCAGCCACAGTAAGAACCCAAACAGAACATAGTACATAAACCAGCAAAAACAGCTGTCCAGTGGAAACAGGAAAAGAAAAAAAAAAGAATAAATGCAAAGACAGTGCAGTGAATGGAAAATACGAAATGAGGTGACAAAATGAACTGATTTAATAGTTAAGTACAATTAGTCCTAATAACAGGAATTACAACTGCAATAACTATACAATAAATACTTTCACAATAAATGTAAATGGGTCAAACTCACCAATTAAAAGGCAGTGTCAAAAGATACTGGATTAAAAGAAAAGATTCAACAATATGTGGTCTGCAAGAGACAATGCTTTAAACAAAGAGACACCAATAGCTGGAAATAAAAGGGTGGAAAACATAAAAATCAAACAAACCAAAAGAAAGCTGGAATTATCAATCCTATTTTCTGACCGAATAATAGTGCTGGTAAAAGCAACAATAGAACAAAAATACAGAACCAATGTAAATACATATGAACCTAAAAATAAACAAGTAAAAAACATAAAGCCAAGAATGGCAGAGGCACTAGGAAAATTCAATGAAATAACTGTTTCAACCTAAGGTTTTAATGTACCCCTTCAGATCTGTTTTTTTTTTTTTTAATGTTTTATTTATTTTTGAGAGAGAGAGAGAGAGACAGTGTGGACAGAAGAAGGACAGAGAGGAAGACACAGAATCCAAAGAAAGGACTCCAGGCTGTGAGCTAGCTCTCAGCACAGAGCCTGACACAGGGCTCAAACCCACAAACCATGAGATCATAACCTGAGCTGAAGTCAGATGCTTAACCAATTGAGCCACCCAGGCACCCCGCGCCCCTTCAAATTTAAATCATGCCATTAATTAACATGGAATTCCACATGCATTAAACAGAAATCATAGGAGAAACTTTTTTTTTTAAATGATCATTTACTGTCATCAGGTTCTGAGCAAAAACAGAAGCAGAGTGAGGTCTACAGGCTCAATGTCATCTACATGAATTACAAACAGGCCTCCACAGAGTAGCAGTTCACATTTTACCTTACCTAGATGCATGCGTTGGCACACCTGAAACTGGAGAGGCCACCAATGGGACAGCAGGGAGGGGACAGGTGCAACACAGGAGAGCCTGCCCCTGATGAGTGTAGCACTCTGCTGTGAGGAGAGGCAGAGAGGGTTGTGAGTTCCTCTGGACAGTCTGGACAGGCCCCTGTTGAGGCCCAGCCTGAAGGCCATGTGGCCACATCTCTGCACCCCCTCGCAGGACCCAAGTCCTCACCCTGCCCCCATACCCCAGGTGTGGTCCGGGAGACAGCCTTACAGATGGTCCGGGGAACGTGCCAAAGACACTAGGGCAGTGGAGGTGCTCCGAGGGAAAGCACAAGTCTAGCCCAGTGGGGACTGAGCCCCTGAAGACTGAGAGGGGCTGCCTCTGGAAATAAACCCAAAATCACAGGTAGAAATCAGGTACAGAAGTGAATATTCAGAATGGGAAAAGAAATCACGAATTTCAAAAAGCATCCAAAATACCTGGAAAATAGTATTTTTAAATTAACAGGAACCCCCTAGCCGGTCTAAATTTTGCTCCATGATTTCACCGCCTGGTCTTCAGATGATCAGGATTTTGTGATGCAGTTTTCTAGAGAGAACACAGAGTTTAAAGCCATTTCATTTTAAGCACAGCTCAGGCCAGGATGTGCATGGCTAGCTGGGCACACACAAAACCTACGCTGTGGCTCCGTACCATCACAGGGATTCTGGGAAATTCTATTTTTCAAGACACCGTTCAAAAAAGAAGAAAGGGGGGATGGCTCCTCACAGAGCATCGTCCAGAGGAGAAGATGTTTTGATAGGCGTGGATCTCACCGACGGTGTCCATGCCGTATACACCTCACACTTTGCTCCTTGGCCACAGGGGCGGCGCTCCAGAGGACACGAACAACTTCAGTGGCCCTCCTACCCACACCTTCCTGTGATGGGTGACAGCCGGCCCAGGAGCAGTGGGTGAGCCCAGGAGAAATTGTCATTTGTTTCCTGTGGCTGCTGTAACACATTACTACAAATCTGGTGGCTTAAAATAATAGAAGTTGGGGCACGTGGGTGGTTTAGTCGGTTGAGCGTCTGACTCTTGACTTTAGCACAGGTCATGATCTCACACAAGTCATGAGATTGAGCCCCATGTCAGGCTCTGCACTGGCACGGAGCCTGCTTAAAGATTCTCTTTCTCCCTGGGGGCACCTGGGGGCTCAGTCGGTTGGGCGTCCGACTTCAGCTCAGGTCATGATCTCGCGGTTCGTGGGTTCGAGCCCCGCGTCGGGCTCTGTGCTGACAGCTCAGAGCCTGGAGCCTGTTTCGGATTCTGTGTCTCCCTCTCTCTCTGACTCTCTTCTGCTCACTCTGTCTCTCTCTCTCAGAAGTAAATAAAAACATAAGGAAAAAAAAGGTAACTTGAAAAACAAAAAGATTCTCTCTCTCCCTCCTTCTTCCCTCCTCTTCCCTCCTCTTCCCCTTTGTTTGTTTGTTTGTTTGTCTGTTTTCTTACAATTCCGGAGGCCAGAAGTTCAAAATCAAGGCAGGGAGGGATCCCCCTGGAGGGTCTGAGGAAGAAGCTGCTGCAGGCTTCTCCCAGGTGCTGGCGGCCGCCTGCAAATGGCATTCCATGGTCTGCGGCCTCCGTCATCGTGTGGATTTCTCCCTCCTGTCGCTTGTCTGTGTCCAGATTTCTCTCTTCTTGCAAGGACACTGTCATATTGGATTTAGGACCATTTCATCCTTTTTTAAAAAAGTTTTTTGGGGCGCCTGGGTGGCTTAGTCGGTTGAGCGTCTGACTTTCGCTCAGGTCATGATCTCGCGGTTCGTGGGTTCGAGCCCCGCGTCGGGCTCTGTGCTGACTGCCAGCTCAGAGCCCGGAGCCTGTTTCAGTCTGTGACTCCCTCTCTCTCTGACCCTCCCCTGCTCACGCTGTCTCTCTCTCTCTCAGAAATAAAGAAAAAACATTAAAAAAGCTGTCAGCACAGAGCCGGACACAAGGCTCGAACCCACGAACCGTGAGATCATGACCTGAGCCAAAGTCAGACGCTCAACCCACTTAGCCACCCAGGCGCCCCCTGGATGGCCTCATCCTAACTTGACTATGTCAGCAAAGATCCTAATCTCCAACTAAGGCCCGTTCAGAGGTTCTGTGTGGGCATGAACTTTGGTGAGGGCCCCGCGCACCCCAGCATACGGCCATCTCCCGAACAAAGTGCAAAATCTCCTTCGCTCTTGGAGAGACTGCTCACCCATAAATAGGCCCGACCAAAGGCAAGGAGTGTGTGCCCAGGGTAACTTGTCTCTGGCCAGCCCCGAGAGACTCTCCAGGCCGCCCCAAGGCCGCCTGCCCTACACACAAGCGCGGCGGAAGGAGACGAGGGTCTGCACCATCGTGGTTAGAGCATTGTTAGCAAAGTTACAGCACGCCTGACCTGGGGGCGCCGAGGCCACGAACCCACCTGGGGGAGACACTGCCCCCCAGGAGGCCTCTAGGTGCAGGTGGTCAGTGGGTGGTCAGTTCTGTCACGGGAGCAGGGCCGGCTGGTTGAGGGGCAGCACTGACCCCAGGTCACAGACCCTGCTAGGCCCTCATCCCAACGTCCGAAGCTTCCCTGAGGGTCAACTGCGGGCCTGACGAGCTGCCCCCCGCTGTCAGGACTGGCTGGGCAGGGCCCCCCAGGGAGGCCGTGGGTGCTCACTCGGAAGAACGAGCTGGCCACGCCCAGTGGGCCACCCTGTAGCCGAGACCACTTGGGGTTCCAAGCAGGTCCTGGTGCCTCTCCACGAGTGACTTTCACACACTCCCCACAGATGCTGGCCGAGTGCTTAGGGCTTAGGTCTGGGTGCTGGGGGTACACTGTAAAGCTAACAAGCCAGCACCCCGGGCAGCAGAAGGGGGGCCCAAATGGGAGAAGCTGGAGCGCGGGGACAAGGGTGCGGGAAGAGCACGAGGGGCTGGGAGCCAGGCAGGGCTCCAACGCTGAGTGGGGCTGGCACGGGGGCACCTGGGGACACTGGGGGCCAGCGTCCGGGGACAGGAGGGCAGACGTGCTGGGTGGGAGGTCCTGGGGCGCCTGGGAACCCAGCTGGGGACAGGGGCAGTGGGCTGTGAGCCTGCCCAGGACAGCAGCACGGGGAGCAGATGGAGGCTGGGGAGGGTGAGGACAGTCCATTCTGGACACCGTGCAGAGCAGCAGGAGTTAAGCCGATGTCAAGGCTGGGCCGGCCTGAGTGAGAAGAGAAGGGGTGAAGACTGGACCCTGAGAGCCCCAGCAGACTCCTGCGGGGGGAAGGACCTCAGCTGGGCACCGGGGTGGCCCTCCGCGCTGGCCAAGGGCTCGGGGCCGCCGCCGAGTCCACCCGCCCCTGCGGGCCCAGAGCTGAGCTGCTGCAGAGGCGCCTGACCGCCCCCTCTGAGGGTGTAGGAGCTGGCATCGGGGAGCAGGAAGGAGGGGTGGGCCTGCAGTGCCCCCACCGGCCTCGCCTCTACCACTTTCCCCTCCCCGGCCCCTCCCCCCGCCCACTCAGGCCTGCAGTGGGTCTCCAAACCCTCTGCGGTCCGCGGCACCCCAACACCCACAGAAGCAGCAGCTAAGTGCCGCCCGCATCCGGTGTCTGCGTCTTTCACAGTCAAATCAGGTGACTGGTGGGTAAATAAAGTATCATGTCCCCACCACCAGCGCCCCCGTGGCAAACAGACGCCCACGGCCCCGCCTCCCGTCCCTGCCAGCGAGAGCTCAGCCCCAGAGCAGGCCAGGACCTCCCGTGCACATGGCCCGGCCCTGCCCGGCCACCCGAGCGGCTGCGGTCCCCGTGGGCCCAGGCCCCCCTCCCTGGCTGCGGCTCCCACCCCCCAAGCTCCAGAGTCCTCAGCCAGCCCCCCCGCCCCCGTCTGCCACGCCACCCTCCTCCCCCTTCTTCGCCCTTTTCTCTGCCCGTCCTCAGTCCCCCGGCTGAGGGGCGCCATCACTTTCCGGACTCTGATCAGCCCGCTGTCGGGGTGACCTTGTCCGGGACTTCCCCAAGGCTCCCAGGGGATGGACTGGCCGTGGGCAGGTGGCCTGCCTGCTCAGATGACACTCCTCAGCCCGGGGCTCCCACGGTCCCTCAGACCCACGCCCCCACCTGCATCTGCCCCGTCTGTCAGTCACTTAACACACTCAGTTCTCATAAGACCACGGGCTCCGCCACCCTTCTAACACAACCAGCCAGCTGACTGGATGGATGGCCCGGAAAGGAGGGTCCCCTTCAGGAGAGACCCCCAAATGCCCCGTAGAAGTGGGGTGCTGCTGGTAGGTCCTCTGGCCCCAGCTGGACAAGCATATCAGAGCAGCGTCAAAACCAGCTCCCCCCCACCATTCAGAAGAGAGCAGCTCCAGGAGCTGGGGGGGGCCGGGGGGGGAGGGCTCTGCTTCACTGAAGGACCTACGAGGGGGTGGCATCCCCCCATTTGACAGAAGGGACATGGGGACCATGAAACCCAGTGACATAGCAAATGGCCGAGGCGGTCTGCACCCCGGGCCTTGGGCCCCAAGGCCTGCAAGCGAGCTGCTGTCTGCCCCCGCCCCACCCCCCATGCACCCAGCTCAGCGTGGTCTCTGGGCTGCCCTGAAGACCGGAAGAAGATGCCAGAAAACTGGTGGGGGGGGGAGGGGAAGAGACCCCTTTGTGGGCTTCTAGGAGACATCACGAGCCCGAAGCTGGCATCCTGGGGCAGAGGGGGTGTTTGCTGTTGGCTAGAGATGCCCAGATGCTCCAGGTGAGATGTGGCTATGCTGGTGCCAGGGGTGGCAGAGCCCAGTGGGTACCCACCACCTACGTCACGAGCCCCAGGCCTGCCCAGCAGTCACCGTGCTGGCTGTCACCCACAGGTGTGGAGAGGCTCGTTGCCGGGCCGGGAACAGTTCCCGAGGCTGAGGGATGCAGCCTGCCTAGTCTGTGACCCTGCAGGGCACCCTCTGGCACTGGGGCGCTGCCCGCAGGGAGCCGGCCGTGCCCGCAGCTCCTCAAGGCCAGGTCCACCCTCCAAGGCCAGCAGGTTGACACCACAGGAGGCTGGCTTCCTGTTTCTCGAAGGTAGGCAGGGAGGCCACATCCTGCCTCTCCTGGGGGTGTTCTTCTCTGAAAACAGCTCTGGGACAGTGTTCTCTGAGTCCCCAAACCATCTGCCACAGGCCTGGGGCCTCGACCAGGTGCCCCTGATGCTTGGGACACCCTCTACCCCCTCCAGGACTCCCTGTCCTGTAAGACCCCCGCCCCCATCATGGTGGGGGGGAACTTTCCAGCCCTTCTAAAGGATCAACCACCCAACAGCTGCTCCCTGCCGTCTAGGCCAGGAGAGCAAGGCCCAGAGGTTGCCCCATTTGCTCAAGGTCACTTGATCTGCACCTGGTAGAAGGCCTAGGAAGGAAGACCCCTTTGGGAGGGACCCCAAACCCCATATGAGTGATTTCACCCGGTGAGGTGAAGCTGTTTAAAAGCATGCACACTGCCACACTCTGAGTGTCAGGGAGGTGCAGGGGCATGGTGTTTGGGGGTCACAGGAGTGCCCTCAGCTCTGTCGTGGCCACAGGGTGAGTCGCATGGCCTCTGGAGAGGAGGTTCCTGGGGGAGAGCAGAGGGCACTGAGGGCACAGTCTCTCCCGGACACAGGGCGTGGCAGGAAGGTCCAGACTGTACTCAGCATGTTCCAAGAGAGACCAGCTTGGCCACAGAGTCCTCTACCTGCCCCCTCACTCCACCTGGGCCTCTGGGCTGCAGCCTCTCAGGGGACCAGGCTGAGGTTGGAAAGACCCCTGCCCATTCTGCCATCCCCATCGCCTTAACCTCCCCCTGCCAAGGGGCTGTCACTTGCCAGGCCTCGGGGCCCACGTGCAGTGGCCAGACCCCGAAGCTGGCTGTGGTCCTGTGATCCTCTGGCCATGGGGCCCCTGACGTACTGACACCCCTCACTGGGTCCTCATCAACGTCATTGGAAAGGACGTCTGTCCTGGTCCCTGAGCTTGGGCAGGGAGCCCTGATGACAAGGCTGGTCATGTCGTGTCACCCGCAGCTGTGCCCAGGACGCCGTGTGTCCCCCAGGTCGGACGCAGGACCCCTGCCCAGATCCCTCCGTTGGCTCCAGTGCGACCGTCACATGCTGCCCAGCCCCCCAGCCAGTCCATCTCTCCCCAGAGCTCCCGGCTGCCTCCAGCGCCAGGCTGAGAAGCCAGGTCGTCTCCTCCCTCCTTGCCTGAGGCGTCCACCCCGAGCTCAGATCCCCCAAGATGCCACACTGTCCCCGCTGCCCCATGTCTGGGCTGAGACCTGATGGCCCCATCTCTTCCTTTAAGTTTATTTATTTATTTTGAGAGAAAGAAGAGCGAACCCGCGGGGAAGGGGCAGAGGGAGGAGACAGAGGATCTGAAGCGGGCTCCTCTCTGACAGCACAGAGCCTGACACGCGGCTCAAACTCACAAGCTGTGAGATCACGGCGCTCAGGCGACTGAGCCCCCCAGGCGCCCCTCACTCATTTAGTGCGCCCGCGGCCGCGAGGCCCCCGCCCAACACCTCTGGGCACGAGGTCCAGCCCCGCCCGCGGGTGCTGGCCCCTCTCTTCCCGCCCGCTGTGCCCCGCGCCTGGGTGTCGGCCCCCTCCACCCGCCCCCTCCCTGCCAGGCAGAGCGGGTTTGTGGGGACTCCACCAGGGGAAGGCTGCGGGCAAAGGAGGGTACCCGACGGGCTCTGCCACCACAGCCACCCGCACACCCCGCCTGCGGCTCTCTCCTCCCTGTCCGCCCGCCTCTCAGGGCCTTGACTGCCTGGGACCCGCAGCCCCTGGCCTCCGGACGACGGCCGGCTGGGGTCGCAGCCTCCCGCGTGCACGCCCGCCCGTGCAGCCTTGACCCTGAGCGGCCCCGGGCCGGAGGAGGCCCGCACGCCCCCTGGCGGCGGCCCCGGGCAGCGGCCGGGAGCCCGCCCAGCTAGCGTTCCCGGCTGGAGGCAGCGCGCGGGCCCCGCTGGCGAATGGGGAAACTGAGGCCTGCAGGCGGCAGGGGCCTCAAGGCGCATCCCTCAGTTTGCCAGGACGTGGGTTGTGGACCACTGAGGGAGTCGCGGAGACAGATGAGCTCCCCCACAGCTGCCCACGGTGGCCCGCAGCTTGACTTCCCTGGGCTGTTTGACCTGGTGGCAGTCGATGCCCTGTGTAGACGCCCTGCAGGGTCTGAGGCCAGTCCAGGCATCCTGTCCCTGGACCTCGGGTTTGGCCTTGAAAACTCTTGCAATTGTTGAGTCCTGGGGTTTAAACCCAGTCTCAAATGTCGTCGTGGGAGGCCTCCATCTTTCCACTGTACTCAGTCCCATCTCCAGGTGGGGATCTGATGGCGGGGAGGCCTCGGCCGGGAAAGCACTCCCCTGAGGCAGAACAGAAGCGATGATGGAAGATGATAGAAGCTTACTGAGAACACCGCAGGGGAGAGCGTGTCTGATAGAGGCGGTTAAGGGGGCGGTGGGAGGTAGGAACGTTCGGGATTTTCCTTTCCTGGGACCTGTGCCTGGTTGCAGGGAGCCCGGAGGTCAGCTAGTGCGCACAGCTGTCTCAAGGTGGGTGGCCTGGTGGCCCTGTCTGCCCCGGCCGGGGGTCACTGAGGACCCTTCTACCTGACTCAGCTCCCCGTCGCTCGACCTGCTGCCTAAAGCGGCCTCTGCATCCCGGCCCTCCGGCTCGTCCCCCAGGCCTGTCACCCCTCAGGAGTGAAGGCCTTTCCTCACCGTGACTGTCCCCCAGACCGCAGACGGCGTTCTCCAGAACGGAAGTTTGCCGTCCCTTCCTAGACACCGCCCCCCCCAGGGCCCCGGGAACCCTGCCCCGTGTGTCTAATCGCCTCTGGTAGGGGTTCTGGCCAGCACCCGAAGCAGGGGCCCTGTGTCCCAGCCTCCCCGACTCTGCTGCACCCCCCTCCCCACCCTCCTGCCCCCCTCACGATGCGCTCACCTCTGCACAAAACTGGATCTGAACTCAGCACTGCCCCCACCCCCTAGAGTCACCGAATAAAATTGGTTTTCATCTCTGTGACTCCTGTCGGGCTGTGTTGATCTTTTTAGGCCCTGGGAGCCTCTGACACGCTCACAGGGCCTCAAAGATAGCTGTCTGTGCACTTCACTCCTGCCCGCGGCCGGGCCTGCCTGCTGCTCCCCTTGGGGGCGGGGGGGACAGTGCCCTAGACAGTTGGGGGGGTCACACTGGGCAGAGTCGCCCAAAGAAGCCACCCCCACCAGAGCCGGGAAGGGAGTCCTGCAGGCGGTGCCTGGCTGAATTGGGACTGCATGGGGTGCAGGGGCTCAGGGCACAGCAGTGTGACCACGGGTCTCAGACACGGAGGTCCCCTGCCATTGGCTGCCACTCGGGGTTACAGCAAAGATTCGATGCTGCTGGGCTTGGAGTCGTGTCATCCTCTCGTGCAGACGGCTGAGTGTTCCATCTCTCCCCTTCCCTGAGCTGTGTCATCGCGGCCAGCCCACCACTTCCCGGTAGGCGCTGGCCGGTGCTGCGGACCCGCAGCCGTCAGGCCAGGGAACCTCCTTGTCACAGTGAGCGTCCCCGGGTGATGACTCAGCACACGCTGGGAATACAGTACAGGGACCGTAGTGGCGGGAGACCCATGTCCCAGCACGTGCTAAAGCTCCTGCAGGGTCTCAGGCCCAGATAAGCCGGCTCCCTGCCACACACACACACACACACACACACACACACACCGCCCTCCAACACACCCACACGGCTTGCCCCCCCAACCTGCTCCCCACAATGTGCCCCCCCACACCTCACCCGCTCAGCTGTTCCAGGCCAGCGCCACCCCACTGTCACCCCCATGCGGTCTCAAAGGGAAGGGACCTGGAGGGTCGGGTGTTTCCCATGCTCAGCACAGTACAAGGCCGAGGGCCGTCCTCACCCCAGCGCGTGAGGAAACAGAGTAGGCCTCTTCTTATATTGTATGCTTTAATTCAGATTACAAATAACTTACGAAAGTAAAAACAAAAGGACAATAAGTCTTTTTTAGAAATTTTAATAAGAAGGGTGCCTGGGTGGCTCAGTCAGTCAAGCGTCCGACTTTGGCTCAGGTCATGATCTCACAGTTCGTGGGTTCGAGCCCCGTGTTGGGCTCTGTGCTGACAGCTCAGAGCCTGGAGCCTGTTTCAGATTCTGTGTCTCCCTCTCTCTCTGCCCCTCCCCTGCTCATGCTGTCTCTCTCTCAGAAATAAATAAAACATTTAAAAAATGAAAATAAAAGAAATTTTAGTAAGAATTTAAACAGAGAAAGCCTCGTATTTGTATCAACTATGAGTTAAAGCACAGACATCATAGAAGACGAAAGAATACTGTCCAGGGTCCTTTTAGGCCCACGAGGCGGCCCAGGCGCTGGTCACAAGGCACCGCGATCACGTGCCTCCTGCCGAAGGACTAACGGTGTGAGAAACCACCCTTCGCTCCCTGCCTGGTGTCTGGGACGCTTTGTCGGGAACCTGGCCACCTGAGGACACATGCTTTCCCGCCATCAACAGGGCGAGAGCGCTCCTGTCCCTTTCGTCTTCCGATGCGTCTCCTGTCGGGTGAGAGCGCCCAGCGGCCCGCAGCCTGTGCAGACGCCTCCTGTGCGGCCCTGAAAGGGGACAGCTGACCGACCAGGCCGTTGGAAACTGGGGCCCAGCCTGGACATCGCCATCCCCTCCAGGTGACGCCCTCATTGTTTTCTACTAGTTTTGTCCTCATGGCCATAGCCGGGAAGAGCTGATGAGTAATGAGAAAATTCCTGGGATGATGTAGCAAAACAAAGATAGAGGAAAGTAAGCCGCTGACATGGCCTCGGGGGGCCAGGGGGCGGGGGCGGGGGCGGGGGGGGGGCCGGATCTGCAAGCCAGGAGGCACTTCATTCTTTGTAAACACGAAGTTTAAAAAAAAGGGCCTTCTGGGGCGCCTGGGTGGCTTAGTCGGTTAAGCGTCCGACTTTCGCTTAGGTCATGATCTTGCGGTTCGTGGGTTCAAGCCCCGCGTCGGGCTCTGTGCTGACTGCCAGCTCGGAGCCTGGAGCCTGTTTCAGAGTCTGTGACTCCCTCTCTCTCTGACCCTCCTCTGCTCACGCTGTCTCTCTCTCTCTCTCTCCTAGAAATAAAAATAAAAAAACTTTAATTAAAAAAAAAAAGGGCCTTCTCTCTGTGCTTTGGGAGGCCTGTCAGAACTGGTCATGAAATGCCAACCCTCAGAGAGCCGGTGCCACACTGGTGCGTGCAGACGGTAGTGGAGGGGG
>NW_024080653.1:5835930-5913630 GCF_003009895.1 Hyaena hyaena | reverse complement strand
GAATGGGGACCCAGGGGGGTCCAGGGCCGGTACAAAGCGACTTAGGGCAGAGCAGACGGTGACCCACGGAAGGCCCGTGAGGATGATGACTGAGGGTGGCCCAGGGTGGCCAAGAGCCGGTACTAAGCGGCCGAGGGCTGGTGTTTTCTGCTCACGGGTGAACCCCGTGGGTCCTTCTGCACCCGCTCATGTCAACACGTGGGCAGCGGTCTGACCATTCGGCTGATGGGCCTGCGCGCTAAGGCGGAATCCGGGCGGCGCTTGTGCGTGTCTGAAATTTCTCATGAAGCAAAACCCTGAAGGGCAGACGGCAGGATCGTTAGCCTTTCCGGGCTGTCCACACCGGATGACCGGTTTTCCTCCGGCGAGGAGTCTCAGGAGCAGAGGCTTCCTTTGCGCGAGCCCACCCGGCCGCCGTAGCCGCAACCTCCTGATTGGGCCGGGCCACCTGCAGCACGGCAAGCTGCGGCCTCGACGATTGGGCCAGGGGTGGGCACATGACGGTAACTAACCAATCAGGGCCCAGCGACGTCTATTTAAGGCGGAGCGGCCGCGACTCGGGCATCGGGTGCTTAGCCGGGTGTGCGCGCGCGTCCTGTCCGCTCTTCTTTCTCCGTCTCCCGCGAGCGCTGCCTCTGACGAGGGTCCCGAACGGGGGCGCGCGGGCGGGAGGCCCGGGACGCGAGTCCGAGACTGGCGCGGGGGTCGTTGCGGGTGTCCGGGCGATGAGGCGGCCTGTCGGTCCGGGGACCTGACTCGCTAGGCACGGAAAGCGCGGTCGTGCGGCCCCGCGGGGACAGGACAGGGACGCGGCCCGGGAGGGCGCGCAGGCGCTGCGGGCTGGAGGGCGGGGTCACGACGGTTTCTGCAGGGAAACCCGGGTCGCGGGGCCGCACCCACCCCGCAGGGAAACCGGATCGCGGGGCCGCACCCACCCCGCAGGGAAACCGGATCGCGGGGCCGCACCCACCCCGCAGGGAAACCCGGGTCGCGGGGCCGCACCCACCCCGCAGGGAAGCCCGGGTCGCGGGGCCGCACCCACCCCGCAGGGAAACCCGGTCCCCATCCGAGGGCAGCCACTAACCCCCTTGGTCTCTGTACATTTACTTATGTCACATGGAACATACTTAAACTAAGACATTATTCTTTGTTCAAGTTTAAATGCGTGTCTTGTATTTTTATTTGCTAAATGTGGCCCCTCGCAGGGGAGTTTCCAGTCACCCTCACGCAGGGAGGGCAACCCTGAAAGTGGCCCGATCCCAGCATGGTCTGCCCGGAGGCTGGGCCCCACCCGGACACCACCTCCAGATCTCCAGGAGCGGAATTCCGGAATTCCAGGCGGGTCCGGGGAGGCTCCTGGGGGCTGCCCTGGGGGGCCCTCTGCACAGGAATCTGGGGGCAGTGCTGGGACAGAGACTATCAGGGTGATTTTAGGCCTAACAGGTTCGGAAGATCTTTTTGTGACCGTTCGTCTTCTGAAATTTCCCTCTTTCATACTTTCTACCTGTCCCAGTATATTTAAAGACAGTTCTATTTGCTTCTTTTTTTTTTTTTAATGTTTTGTTTATTTTTGAGAGTCAGAGATCATGAGTGAGAGAAGGCCAGAGAGAGAGGGAGACACAGAATCTGAAACAGGCTCCAGGCTCCGGGCTGTCAGCACAGAGCCCGACGCAGGGCTCGAACCCACGAGCTATGAGATCATGACCTGAGCTGAACTCAGACGCCCAACCGACTGAGCCCCCAGGCACCCCTGTTTGCTTGTTTCTTAAAACACTTCAGTTTTGTTGTTTTTAAACCTTCCCCACAATGAACACCAGCGGTCTTCTCTGTGAGCAGCTGTGCTCCTCCTTTCTTTCACCCAACAGGCCCCCTGGGGGACTGTGCTTGGTGCCTCCCCTCCCTGGCCCTGTAGCAGAAGAGTAAACTGAGGCTGGGGGGTGGGGGGCTTCCCCATGCCCACCAGAAAGTAAGGCAGGCTCTGCCAGTTTCTTTCTTATCCCGAGGGTCAAGTTCACCACACACCTGGGGTCATTGAATAAAATCGTGACTCCCAAGTGTACGGCCTTCTCTTGTTTCAGTTGTTTATATTGCACTCTTCTTCATTCCCTGGCTCCATAGGCAACCCTGCAGATGTGTTTTGTGTGCGTGTGGGTTTTTTTTTTTTTCCACATCAAGGGATTACAGATTTAAATTTTTTTAATGTTTGTTTATTTTTGTGAGAGAGAGAGAGAGAGAGCTCAGGAGCACAAGCACAAGTTGGGGAGGGTCAGAGAGAGGGAGACACAGAATCCAAAGCAGGCTCCAGGCCCTGAGCTGTCAGCACAGAGCCTGAGGCAGGGCTTGAACCCACGAACGGTGAGATCATGACCTGACCTGAAGTTGGATGCTTACCCGACTGAGCCACCTAGGCGCCCCAAGGAATTTTAGATTTAAATACTCATTAAAATTATTAGCAAAACTAAGAATAACAGGGAAGATCTTCAACTTGTAACAATCAGGAGCCTATTGCAAATATCTTATTTTTCTTTTTCTTCATAAAAAACGTTTAAAGTTTATTATTTTCAGAGAGAGAAGGAGAGCGCATGTGAGCGAGCAAGCGGAGGAGAAGCAGAGACAGAATCCCAAGCAGGCTCCACTCTGTCAGGGCAGAGCCTGGCACAGGGCTGGAACCCACCAACCTCCAGAGCATGACCTGAACTGAGATCGAGAGTCCCACACCTAACTGACTGAGCCACCCAGGTGCCCCTTTTCTCTTCTTTTTACATTGTTTTATGTTTACTTACTTTTGAGACAGAGTGCGAGTGGGGGAGGGGCAGAGAGAGGGAGACACAGAATCTGAAGCAGCTCCAAGCTCCCAGCCGTCAGCACAGAGCCCGATGTAGGTGGGGCTCGAACTCAAGAACCACGAGATCGTGACCTGAGCCGAAGTTGAATGCTTAACCAACTAAGCCACCCAGGCGCCCCCCCATTCTTTTCTTTTTAAATCAGCTTTTTATTTTAGTGCAGGTTTAGATTTACAGAAAAGTACGAAGATAGTACAGAATTCCCACTCACCCCCATCTTCATAACTCATGAACCAATGTTGAAAAATTAACATCCTATACAAGTTTTCTTAGTTTTTACCAATGTCTTTTTACTGTACCAGACCCCGCATTACATTTAGGTGTCACATCTCCCCAGGCGCCTCTTGGATGTGACGCGTCTCCGGCTTTCCTGGCTTCAGGCGACCCAGCCGTTCTGGGAGGTGCTGGGCAGAGGTTTGGAGACTGTCCCTCTGTTGGAAAGTGTCTGATGTTTTTCTCATTCTTAGTCTGGCCTCGTGGGTCTGGGGAGAAGACCGCAGACAAAGTGCCCTTCTCATTACCTCACCTCAGGGGTCCGTGCTCTCAACGTGGCACCTCACCACGGATGCGACCTTGACCACCTGGCTGAGGTGTGTTTCTCCTCTCTTGTGTCCTCTGCTATCTGGGGAGGGCCTTGTGGGGCCCACACTGTCAGGGCAGGGACAGCGGAGCCTCTATACATGTTACTCTGATTCTTGTGCACAGATTTGTCTCTTCTCCCCATTTATGTGCTTATTCAGTCATTTTATGTCAGTGTGGACTCATAAGTACCTGTTGATTCCAACTGTTATTTATTTTGTTGCAGAAATCATTCCAGCTTTAGCAATTGGGGTTTCCTTCAGCTTGTGTTCCGCTCACATAACCCCCCTCTTGTGGGATTTTTTTAAGCTTATTTATTTTATTTTGAGAGGAGGATGCAGGGGAGGGGCAGAGAGAGAGGGAGAGAGAATCCCAAGCAGGCTCCTCGCTGTCAGCGAAGAGCCCGGTGTGGGGCTTGAACCCACGAACTGTGAGCTCACAACCTGAGCCCAAACCAAAAGTCAGATGCTTAACCGACTGAGCCACCCTTGCGCCCCAGTTTTGTTTTGTTTTTGAGCACTTTTTTACCTTCGAGCTGTGTTAGCGGGGAATACCACAACCAAGTGCCGCAGCCTGGGGCCTTCAACAACAGACAGTTACTCCTCACAGCTCTGGGGGCTGGGAGTCCAAGATCAAGGTGCCAGCAGAGCTCGTCTCCCCTGAGGCCCCTCCCCGTGGCTTGCAGACAGCTGCCTTCTCCTGTGTCCTGGCGTGGCCTTCCTCTGTGCTCTCGTCCCTGGTGTCCCTTCCTCTTCCTGCAAGGACACGTGTCCCATTGGATCAGGGTGTACCCTTGTGATCTCATTTAACCTTATTTACCTCCTGAGAGGCCCCACCGCTAAGTACAGTCACATTGAGGGCTAGGGTTTCACCTATGAAATTTTTTCTTGGCCAGGGGAACACACTTCAGTCCATAACATTAGCACTACAGGATGCCCCAGAGTCATCTTTTTTAAAATGTCTATTTATTTTCGAGAAGGGAGGAGGGGCAGAGGGGGGAGCTGAAGTGGGTTCTGTGCTTACAGCAGCGAGTCCGGTGTCAGGCCTGAACTCACAAGCCATGAGATCATGACCTGAGCTGAAGTCAGATGCTTAACTGACTGAGCCACCCAGGCGCCCCCCTCCCCCGCCCCACCATCGTCTTGTCCGTGCAATGTCCCGGCCCTCAAATCAGCCATTTCCCTAAGTAGCCCTCGTTTCTTTTCTTGGAGAATGGTACGAGGAACCACGATGGCTCAAACCAAGATGGTGTTGGGTGTGCCTGTTGCGACTTGGCATCATTGCTTCTCTGCCGTCAGAAGCAAGGAGATGTGCATGTGTGTGCCCTGACCCGTGTATGTATGCACATCTACATATTTCCACAATTCCTTGTAAATGTCTGTATTAAGCATGAGTTTCACGTCTAACCCCACCACATGGATCAGTCCACCCTGCCCCTTGCTAATGTGCCAGCCCCCACCCCAACAGTGGGAGACTCGGCTCCCAGCCCCCACTCCCCTCCACTCAGTCACTCAATCCCAGTGCATTTGGGAACCGCTGACGAGCGCCCAGCGGGAAACAACTTTACCGACTACAGTGCAGGGCTTGTGACATTCCTTCTGCCCTGAGTCTTAGGGACCCCACTCGTTTCCACGGTGACCTGAGTCGGCACCCCCGCTGGCGCAGTCTCCCCACCCCCACAGACAGGTGGTTTCAGGCATTGGGAATGCAGCCGAATTCCTTAATTCCTTTGTCATTCCACCCTGAGATCCCCATTCCTACAATTCTCTCATACAGCGAGGCTCAGTCCTTGTGCTGTGTGGTCTATGGGTTTTAACTAATGAATATGTTTACCTGTCCGCGTAACGGTATTGCACAGAACCTGCCCTGAGAATCCCTGTGCACGCCTATTCATTACCCCTCCCCTTCCACCCTTGACAACCCCTGATCTTCTCACCGTCTCCACAGCTTTGCTTTTTCCAGAATGTCCAATAAAGGGAAGCTCACAGTGTGCAGCCCCTGCCAACTTCGTTCACGTAGCAACAGTTCGTTTGCGATCCATCCAGGCCTGAGTGTGTCTCGACAGTTACTCCTTATTGCTGAGCAACATTCCACCGCATGAATGTTCCAGCTTGTCTACCAGTTCACCTACTGAAGAACGTCTTGGTGACCTTTGTTGTGGAACAATTATGAAAACAACCTACTGTAAACATTAGTGTGAAGGTTTTTGTGTGGACATAAATTTTTAACTCCTTTGGGTAAATACCTATGAGCACATCTCAATTCAACAAATATTTATCTCTCACGATTATGGAGGCTGGACGTCCAAGGTCAAGGTGCTGGCGGGCCGTGTCTGATGGGAGCCCAGTGCCTGACACACAGGCTGCCGTCTTCTTGCTGTGTCCTCAAGTGGCATGGCGGGGAGCAGAGAGCGAGCCGGCTGTGAGGCATCCTCGCGTGAGGGCCCGGATCCCAGCAGGGGCTCAGCCCTCAAGGCGGCAGTACCTCCCAGGGCGCCCCCCTCCTAACGCTATCACATTGGCATTTGGGGTCTCAACATGGGAACGGTGAAGTGGGGGGGGTGGAGGCACTAACAGTCAGTTGCGCAGCGTGATTGCTGGGTCACGTGGCGTCTGGGACTGTGTGAACATCAGCACCACCCGGTGGCTTGTCCCGGGCACGATCCCGGGTGCAACCTCCACCACGGGGAGGAAGTGCTCTTCTATTCCTATTGTGCTAAGAGCTTCTTAATCAGTAACAAAATATGTATCCAATACAAGTATCAAAGGCTTTTCTGTAGCCTCTGAGTTAACCGCAGGACCTTCTTCAGTCTGTTAATGGAATGGATTGCTCTGATATGGTGTCATAAGAAACCAGAGACACTCAGGAGAGGTCTATTCCTCACTTGTCATTGAATCTGGTTACGCGTACCTACGTTCCTCAAGGAAGCGTCTCCTGTGTTTTCTTTTTGTTTGTCCTTGTGTGGGTAGGAGCCACGGCCGGCCCCCCTTGCCTCTTTCCCACTATCTGGAACGTTTTGTCCAGGACGGGAAGTAGGGGTTTCTGGAATCACAGAAGGACCCACGCAGCCAGCCGCCGGGACTCTGGGCTGCGGAGGGAAGGACTCCCACAACTGCGTTTTGGTCTCTTCCTGTTCTTCCTTTTGCCCTTTTTTTGTTGTTTTAGATTTTTCCAGGAATCTGTCTACCTCGTTTAGGTTTTTCAGTTTTACTCCTGTTGAGATGTTTCCAATTGTGTTACTTTTAAGTCTACGTTGTGTCTGTTCTTTGCCCTCCTGCATGTTTTATTTGCACTGTGTTTTCCCTTCCTTCCGCCCCCGACGCCTTCATGTGATTCTTGTCAATGAACCAGAAATGGTTTTGTCCATCTTTTCCTCCCTCCCTCCTCCACTGATTTCTGACCTTTTAAATTTCTTCTTTTACTTTCTTCTGAGGGGAGGAGTTTTCTGGTGGGGGGTTGATCTCAATTAAACTGCGTTTCTGGAATCCATTAGTTGCAGCAGAGCCCCGCTGCCTTTACCACCTTCACCCCTTTCTCGATGTCACCGCAGTCATCTCTGAGGAGCACGACAGATGACCTTTCCAGGGCTCTAGCTGCCCGCACAGCTGCCTCCTCCACCTGCGTCCTGTGCCCCCAGGCAGGTTTTGTCTGCTCCCAGGCTCACCTCAACTTGACCCCAGTACCCTCAGCCCCTGCCCTAGTGCCCAGGGCACCGCCCAGAGGAAGCATGCTGACAGCTGGCCAGAGTCACCCAACCCCACCACCCTCTGCCCACTGAGCTGGTGGGGTGTCCTGGCTGGAGGAGACCGCTGCGGGGTGAGGGGGGGTCCCTTTTTCTTCAGAGGCCCCGGCTCCCACTCTTCCAGGGGCTTCCCCATGGGGCCTTTGGGGAGGGGACAGGGCCCTAAGCCTGCCGGGGTGGACAGCCCTGTGAGGCCTCAGGGGAAGGGGTGCCTCGCTGGGCGGCACGTGCAGAGGCCCTGCTCCGCGGGACAGGTGGAGCTGGAGAAGCTGGGCCCAGTGACTCACTGCCCAGTCTCGTGGCCCAGCGGGAGCTGCAGAGGTGCGCAGGTGACCAAGGGCGTGAGCGGGACCCTGCATGCCAGACCCGAACTCTCTCAGCCAGCCTGGCTGCAGGGCCCACGGTGGGCCACGAGAGAGGTGAGGCCTCCCTGGGGCTGGGGACAGGCACGACCCCCTCGGCCTCGCCCTGGCAGGTGAGCAGCCCGGTCCATGAGCCAGGGAAAGCCGGGGTCACCCTGACTCCCTTCGGGCCAGGCCAGAACCACAGACGCTCCAGTCGTGTGGGCCTCACCCCCCACCTGCAGGCGGCTGCCCCGGCACCTGGGAAGGCTCCTACAGCCCCGCCTGTCTTCAGGGCCTCCGGAAGGGGCTCTCTGGGGAGCAGGTCTAGACCCCACCCGACCTGGCAGGAGATGATGATGGACAGAGGCCCGCAGGGCTTGGGGGTTGGGCCAGGGCCATTATCCCTGAAGGAGGAAGGGGAGAAGGGATGGGGTGAGGTGACACTTAAGGAGGGGCTGGGCAGTGTCACCAACCGGGGTGCAGGGCAGGGTTAGAGGGCAAAGGGGAGCCACCCTTGGGCTCCGGAAGAGCTGCAGGGGCCAGCTTCCCAGCTTGGAACAAGGTGTGGGGCCACTCTGGGGCCTCCTGAGTCCTCAGGCAGTGGGTGACAGCAGGGCCAGCCCCCAAACACCTACTGTTTTGGGGCCACCTGAGCCGGGCTGGGGACCAGCTCCGTGAGACTGGGAGGAACACAGGGGGCAGGAGCTTGGGTTTGGAGGTCAGGGTCAGCGATCTTTCACGGCGAGGCCCTGCCCCGCCCTCTCTGCTGGAGGAGCGGTGAGGTGCCAGCAGGCCAGCACCTCTGCCCGTCCACTCCGAATGCTGTGGCCCTACTGTGCGCAGGCCCTCTGCCCTCCTGGGAGGCCCGGCATGGGGGTGAGGGCGCCCCTGAGCTGGGCAACCTGGTGACACCAGAGACCAGAGACCCCCGCCGTGCGTAGCTCAGGTGGCCAGTGGCCTCGTGGCTCCCAGCAGGCGGGGGAAGGTCCACGTGTCCAGTTATGGGACATGCATGGCCCGCAGCTCCAAGGCTCAGGACTCCAAATGTCAGATCTGGACAGCTCCATTTGGGAAGTGCAGCCCCCGCCTCGCAGAGGGACAGGTGACACTCGCACTGTGGACCTTCTTCTCTGCACGAGGAGCCCTTCCGCCCACCTGGGCTCCTCGGGCTCACACCCTCACCTGACGGAGGTAAAGAACCGTTTAGGAGTCAGGCTCACCTCGGCCTCCATCAAGTGGACAGGGAAGCTGATCAGGCGTGGCTCGGTCTAGGGCACAGTCTCCATCTTGGTCCCACCGATGCTTGGGGCTGGATCATTGTCTGGGGGGTGGGGGGGCTACCCTGTGCTCTGTACGATGTCGACCAGCGTCCCTGATCTCCATCCTCCAGGTGCCAGTAAGCCTCGAACTGTGACAATCGGATTTTGCCAGATGCCCCCCCCCAATCCTACCCCAGCCCAGTGGGGACCCCCTGGTCTCCAGCAGGCCTGCCCAAGAGAACTTGCCAGAATGACAGAAATGCTTTGTTCTGTGCTATCCAATCCAGGTACCCACCGAGCATGGCTGGTGAGACCAAGGAGGTGGACTTGTTTCATTTTAATGAACTTGACCAGCCATGTGCGGTTGGTGCCTGCTGTCGGAGAAAACGCCAGCCATGGCTGGCACCCCAGCCAGACCCGGGCCTCAGTCCCTGCTGTGCCTGCCCTGGGCTGATCCTGGGAGGCTGGGTGGGGTCATGAACTGGCGGTGTGGGCCCGGGCTACCCGCGTCTGCTCACCCGCAGCGGGACCCGCTCAGGGCACCTGGGACCTGCTCCTCCCGGGCCCTCCTGGGCGTCTGTCCAGCCGGGGCCCAGGGGAGCCCAGCATTTCCCAAAGTTTCCTCATGGGCGCCCGCACACTGACTGTGTGGAACACGTGCACGCACACAGCCTCTCACCCCAGGGGACCCCTCAGCTCCCACCGCAGACCTTCCCTGCTGCCACCCCTACCCCGGGCCGAAGTCGCTCCTTCAGGTCTCTGGGAAAGGTCATGGAAGCTGCTGGAAGCTATAAACCACAGCCTGTGGCTGCCTGGCGCTCCTAGTGCAGTTGGTAAGTGCAGTCCTCTGTACAACAGCTGGTCCCTCCTCGGGCCCTCAGACAGGGACCCAGTAGGCGAATTTTATTAATTAAATGAGGGTAATCATCAGTGCTGGGCCCAGGTCCAGGCGAGGGATGGACAGGGGTCCTGCCTCGCCCCCCGGGTCTGAGCAGGGGCGGCTGTCAGGCTCGAGCACCATCAGCCGCCGGGGCCGCCCGCGTGGTGCTTCGTGTCCCCAGTGAACGGCAGCCGTGTGCACAGCCAGTGCTGACGCGGCCCTTACTCGGCTCCGGGCGCTCTTCTAAACCGCGCGTGTGGTAGCGCGGTCACAGCCCGCCGCACCCCAGCGGCTTGTGTCTTCACAGACGAGAAAGGAGAGGCACAGGGCGGGCGACCTGCCGCCCGAGTCTGCACAGCCGCTGTCGGAGCAGGAACTGGACTTGGGCCCGGCCTCCAAGCGCGGCCTCCCCGCCTCGGCCTTGAACGGCGGCGGCTCCTCTGCTCCTGTTCAGTCGGCTGCCACTCACGCGCCGGGCACGACTCAGAATCACGCCCGGGGAGAGGGGACACAGGGGGGGCTGAGTGGAGCAAAGGTCAGCCACAAAAACCTTACCGTGGAAGGGGCAGTGCGTGCCAAGGCCCTGGGGCAAGAGACACTGATGTCTCTGGGAACAGCAAGTCATTCCTGGGGAGGCGGGGCGCGGGGAGGACCATCCAAACCCCGGCAAAGAACCCAAGTTCAGTCCCCAGGGCTAATCTGGGTTATTTTAAGGTAAAATCCGTATAGCAGAAAATTCACCGTTCTAACCATGTCAAAGTGTACAGTTAAGTGGCTTTTTATACATCCATGAAGTCACACAATCACAACCTCTACCTAGTCCTGAAATGTCTTCCTCATCCCGGAGAAGGGGCAGACCCCCTGCCCGTCAGCAGTCTCTCCCGGGCCTCCTCCCCAGCCCCCAACCGACTCCCTGCCTCTTCCGGACATTTCCTACAAACAGAACCCTACACCATGTGGCCCTCTGAGTCTGGCTTCTGTCACTCAGTGCAGCGTCTTCACGGTTCAATCATCCCATCGCACGGAGCGACCACACTGTTTCGCCACTTGTCCGGGACGGACCCCCCGCGCGCTGGTCTTACCTGCGGCAGCGCCCGCCGGGGACCGGGAGTCCTCAACAGAGTCTGTGGCCGGGCCGTAGTCACTGGGCGGCAGGGGAGACCTCACGTGTCACCGAGAGGGTGTGAACGAGGGCACGTGCCCTGGCAGCACGGAGCTTCGGAGAAGCTCCCTCCTCACCCCCCACTCCCCACAAGACGAAATCTCCCGAAAGATTCTACTCCCCTCAGTCTCTGCCTCCAGCTTCCAGTTTCTTAAGAAGCCCTCAGTGCTCCTTTCCACGTCGAGAGTCTTTATTTAGCACTTACTTTCCCCAGTTCCAGAGAGATGGCCATTCCTATCTCTCACTACATGTCAACAGGCATGCAAGTGTACATACACACGCAATGTGTGCACGCACATATATGTGTGCGCACGCACTCGCGTGGATATACGCACCTGTGTGCATACACGTGCACAGTGTGAACTCACAAGTGCGTACATGCTTGCACACATACGTGTGCTGGTGCTTATCTGCATGGTGCATATCCGTGCGTGGATACACACACAGTGTGCTCTGCTCATATACACACAGGTGTGCACATGTGCACACATACAGACACAGTGGGGGCTGGCAGAGGACTCCATCCCTCTGCCGCCCTGTCCGGAGGTGGGGGTCAGTATCATTCTTGTTTTCCAAGAGGCCTCTCCGGGCCCCTCCTGGCTGGCCGGCCGCCGGGTCCCCGTCCCCCCTGCTCTGCCAGCAGGTGGCGCTCCTGCCGCCGCCTCTGGCAGCTCCTGCTCTCCCAAGTGCAGGGTTTGGTGGTGGAGGAGCCTCGGAAACTGTGGCCCCACTGGGGACAAGGTGATCACCCTGCCCTTGGGCTGGTGGCTGCGCTGGGCTCCCCTAAGCCAGCACCCTCCCCTCTCCGTGGTGCCGGTGCGCCCTCCTCCCGTCTAGGTCACAGAGTCAACACACAAACACAGAAATAGGACCCAGGCAGACAGCGCAGTCCTGGTGCCTCCGTAGGAAGTTCTTGCCGCCCAGGGTGAGGAAAGCACCCTCCCTCCCCCGCCTCCCCCCCGCCTCCCCTCGGCTCCCCCCCCGCCTCCCCCCCCCCCTCCCTCCATGGACTGCTCCATGGACTTTTATTCTTATTTGTTTCCTAAAACAAAATTTTTTAAAAAAGTGTAATGTTTTTTATTCATTTCTGAGAGAGAGAGACAGCGTGAGCAGGGGAGGGTCAGAGAGAGAGAGGGAGTCACAGACTGAAACAGGCTCCAGGCTCCGAGCTGGCTGTCAGCACAGAGCCCGATGTGGGGCCCGAACCCACGAACCGCGAGATCATGACCTGAGCCGAAGTCGGACGCTTAACCGACTGAGCCCCCCAGGCGCCCCTAAAAGAAATCTTTTAAATGTTTGAGAGAGAGAGAGAGACAGAGCACACGAGGAGAGGGGCAGAGAGAGGGAGACACAGGCTCCAGGCTCTAAGCTGTCAGCACAGAGCCCAACACGGGGCTTGAACTCCGGAACCACGAGATCGTGACCTGAGCCAAAGTTGGATGTTTAACTGGGTCCAGGTGCCCCTATTTATTTACTTTTTAAGTAGGCCTCATGCCCAGCACAGAGCCCAAAATGGGGCTTGAACTCGTGACCCTGAGATCAAAATCTGAGCTGAGATCAAGAGTCAGACACTTAACCACTGAGCCACCCAGGCACCCTAGTCCATGGACTTTTTTTTTTTTTTTAGGTTTGGTAAAGTATACCTAACATACTATTTACTATTTTTACCATTAAATGTGCTGTCCAATGGCACTGAGCACATTCATTGTGTGCAGTCGTCACCACCGTCCATCTCCAGCGTCTTCTCAATGTCCCAAACTGAAACCCTGTCCCTACTAAATACTAACTCTCCCTCCTCTTCCCCAGCCCCATAACTTGCACCGAATTTTCTGTCCCCACAGGTTTGCATGCTCTGGGGACCTTATACAGTGAAATCACACAGTATTTGTCATCTTGTGTCTGGTAATTTCACTCGGCATCATGTCCTTGAGGCCCATCCATGCAGCCGGTGTCAGGATTTCATTCCCTTTTTGAGTTTTAATAATATTATGGGTAAATTACATTATATCAGTCCGTCCGTCCTCAGATATCTGGGCTGCTTCCATCTTCTGACTGTCCCATTATCTCTCGAACCTCTCCTTTTGTTGTTTTTTGTTAAAATCATACAGAGTATTTTAAATGGCAGCTGCCCTAGAAAATGTAGGCAGTTTAGCCAGACAGTCTGGACGTCAGCTTCTGCATCAAGCAACGATGATCTCTAAGGAACGACACTGGTCAGCGTTGCTATAGTCTGTCAACACGCAGCAGGAGCAGAAACAAGGAGACTCTTCGCCTCTGGGTGCTCACGTGGGAGCCAGGTGAGGAGGGTGGCTGCTGGGGTGACCTTCTCTCCCGAGGGTGAGCCTGGGGCACAGAGCTTCTCCTCAGTGACCCTGCGCTGCTCCAAGCTCTGGTCAAGGGGACCCATAGGTCCTCCCGATTCGTGCAAATGACTCTGTCCCCCCCGTCCCCATTAGTTAGCTCTAGGGTGTCATCCTTGGGCTCGCCAGTGACCTGTGACCTGGTGCAGAAAAAGAAATGACTGGCCAATTAGGACCAGCTGGTACCTTCTTTCCAGAAGCTGAGGAGGCACAGTAGAGAGGTCAGGGGAGCTCCGGGGGCAGGAGCCACCAGAAGCCACAGCACAGCGGCCAGAGGAGGCAGGAGAACTGGGCCGAGCGGCAGGACGTGGCGCAGAGCCACCATGAAGCGACCCCAGTCCCAGGGGAGGTACCCCGCCAGGAACTCAGGCGCATGCGCACACCAGCCCTCCTGTTTCCTGGGACCCCGGGGTCGCCAAGAGCCCACGGTGTGAGGCCACGGGCTGCGTCCCCACAGAGGCCAGGAAACACCAACCTCTGCCGCCTGGCCTCCCCGGCGAGTGAGAGCGCACAGCTTCTTCCCTCCTGGGGTGTGGGCGGCCGCTCTGCGGGCTCCCAGCGTCCTCTCCGGGTGCGGAAAACGTCAAGTTGACGGTGGTGACGGTTGTGTCCTAAACCCAGCGAATCGTACCCTCTAAATGCGTGAATTGAGCGGTCTGTGAACTGTCGACAGAGCTGCTCGCGCGCGCGCGCACGCACACACTCGCGCGCACACGCACTCACACACGCGCACTCTCACGCACACGCAGTCACACAGTCGCACTCTCGCACACGCACACACGCGCACACGCACTCGGGGATGCCCCGCAACCCCCCACCTCCGCGGACTGACTCGTCCTCCGGGGGCGTCCACCGCGGCCGGCGGCCGGCGGGCCCTGCTCCCCGCCGGGGCCTTCCGGCCTGCCCAGCACGTCGCAGGGAGTTCGGGGCACGCGAGCGGACCGCGACGTCGGCAGAGCGTCGAAAGCGCCGCGCCAGGTGCGGCGGGAGGTGTGCGCGCGCACGCGACCCTCCCCGCGCAGCGTCGCGCGGCGGGGGGCCGGGGGCGGGGCCTGCGGGGGGCGGGGCCTGACCGGAGAGGCGCCCCGCCCCTCCGTCCTTCGGGGGAGAGTTTCCCTCCGCGGCAGTTCCTGGTTAATGGGGCGCCTGACTTCGTTTCTGCGCAGGTCGTGACGTCACGGTTCCTGGGTGGGAGCCCCCGCGCCGAGGCTCACAGGCACTGCCCGGCCTGCTTGGGATGCTCTCTCTCGGCCCCTCCCCGGTCTCTCTCTCGTTCTCTTTCTCTCTCAAAACCAATAAACTATAAACAAACAAATGAAGACCCTCGGTAAGGGTGGAGGGGCTCCCCGCCCAGTTGGAACACACAAGGGGAGACCCGGGCATGAACGGGTTTTCGAGGGAGGAGGTAGCACAGGCCAGCGCTGGGACGGGGCCGGTGAAACCCAGCTGCAGGTGAGGCGCAGGGAGGCCGCCGGCTGCAAAGGCCCGGCCTGGGGGCTGGGCATTCGTCCGTGTGAGTCGTTCACGAAACCAGTGTTTATCGAGTGCCTACTATGTGCCGGGGCTGCCGGGTGTTGCCTGAGGTCAGTGTGAGCCGGGACACTGATAAGACCGTTCCCAGCAACAAGAACACACCTGTGCCAGCCCTCTCGTTCGCTGTGATACCCTTGGTCCTCTTGCTGACACCTTGAGGGAGGGTCTGGGGGCACTGACCTTGGCCCTTCTCAAGGCCGCATGACAAGTCAGTGGCAGAGCAGGATTAGACAGCAAGCAGCACGTGAGCAGAGACAGGAGTCTGGAGAAGCCATGCCGGCCGCACTCCGAGCTGCCCTGACCTCTGGAGGGAGCAGGTGGGGAAGCAGCCGTCACAGCGCAGTCGACAGGCCCCTGCCCTGCAAGGCGCCTTACGGATGGGAAAGTGAGAAGGCGCCCGGGGGACTCAGTCAGTGTCTGACTTGGTTTGGACTCAGGTCATGATCTCATGGTTCGTGTGTTTGAACCCCGCATCAGGCTCTGTGCTGACTGTGTCTCTCCCTCTTCCTCTCACTCTCTGCCCCTCTCCTGTTCACGCTGACTCTGTCTCTCTCAAAATAAATAAATAAACTCGGGGTGCCTGGGTGGCTCAGTCGGTTAAGCGTCTGGCTTTTGTTCGGGTCATGATCTCACGGTTCATAGGTTTCAGCCCCATGTTGGGCTCTGGGCTGATGGCCCAGAGCCTGGAGCCTGCTTTGGATTCTATGTCTCCCTCTCTCTCTGCCCCTCCCCTGCTTGCTCTGTCTCTAAGGAAAAAAAAAAAAGAGAGAAAGAGAGAAGAAAAGAAAAATAAACTTAAAAAGAAATGAGAAAGTGAGGACTACGTGGTGCTGGGGTAACCAGCCTCGGACCCTGGCACAGGCCCCTGGTAAGTGGCTCCTCAAAGCAGCTGCCTCTGCTCCCGTGCATGCCTCTCATGGGCGCTCCCCGTGATGACCGTGGAGTCAAACACAGCAAGGACTTTGGCCCCTCTGTTGGCTGATTATCCTGACCGGTTCCAGGCATAAGTGGGTGTAGTGGGCAGAACCCTGGAACCTGGGGAGGCCCAAAGAGTTGCAATCTCTTTTTGAGAGAGGACACTTAGTCCCCAGGATGGGACCGCAGGCCAGGGATCAGCCCCGAGGAAGCTAAAGGAGTGGCGCTCCGTACTTGCAGGTCTCTTGGTTTCCAGTTTGTACTCACGGCTTTTTCGGAGGCGGAACAGGGCACACCATTCATCAGGGAATTCTGCCAACAGGGCTATTTTTACTAGTTTGGTGAGTAAGACTGAGGAAGGAGGCTGACATGTAGCCTTGGGGCACCCCCAATTGCCCACCACTCACGAGCAGCTGAGCAAGGTTTAGCTGGTGGCGTCTCCTGTCTCCAAGCCCTGCTTCACATGCTCAGGAATTGACACCAGTCTCCCAACCTGACCCTCAACTACTTTCGGGCAGGGGCCGCACTCCTGAGACCGGGTGTTGGAGAGGGAGACCTGGGAGCGCTCCTTGCGCTCGCGCTGGCAGCACTGCTTTCTTCCTCCGCCCCCTGCTTCTCAGCTTGTGCTGCTATATACTATGGTCCTTCCTTTTCACCTGGGGCAGGACATGGGCCTCAAGAAGCAACGACCCGAAAGTCCTGCCTTCTTGGTGTGGGTGCCTCTCTGGAGGACTACCTTCCCACTGACCCGAATCAAGACTCCAGCTCTTTGAAGCCAGGTATCATTCTGAACTTTACCATTCTTCTACAAGGAAGAACATTCAGACCCAACATAAATTAGATAGAAAGGTTAATTCAGTCTCCAGGAAGATGGGACTCGGAGGCAGGCCGGCGGGCCCCACCCTTTGAAGCCGTGGAAGCAGGCTCCAGGCTTGGTGTGTAAACGCAAGCCACGGGCGGACGGCAGCAGCCTCACAGCGTGGGGGTGCACGACAGGACCAGGGGGTGGGGAATTGCGCAGTAGGCAATCGGACGCTCCGAGAGGCCCAGCACACCTGTGTCCTGCGTGTCCCAGAGCCTGGAGGGACCGCCCGGCCCCCTCTTTCCCTCGTAAAGAGCACTGCCTGGGGCCTGTCCCAGGTCTATTGCGGGGAGCGGGTGACTCCCAAGACACCTGCGAGGAGAAACGAAGCCCCAGCGCCAGCACGTGGAACAGGCCAGGCAGGGGTCCCCCTCGCTGCAGCAGGGGGGCAAAGGGAAAGGAAGGGACTGGCCGGGTGCCTGTCCCGGGGTCTCCAGGACGCGGGGGAGCGCAGGCCCTGGGCCAGGCTCGGCCCCGCCCCCTCCTCGCCGCCCGGAGGCCCGGCCCCGCCCCTCTGGCAGCGCGGTCCCGCCCCGCCGGGTTGCTAGGGGAAGTGACGTCACAGCGCGATGGCGGCGGCTCCTTCAGGCAGCTGAAGGGGGATTTAGGCCCGGAAGATCCAAGTCCATCCGCGGCGGGGAGAGGGAGAGCGGGGCCGGCGGGGGCCGGAGCAGGGACGGCGGCGCTCAGACTGTCCCATCCGCCCCGTATTGAGGCGCTGGGAGCAGCGGGGCGGCCGGAAAGCGATGGTGAAAGCGGGGCCGTGAGGGGGGCGGAGCCGGCAGCCCGACCCGCCGTAGCGGCAGCAGCGGCGCCGCCTCCCCGAGCTCAGACCCAGGAAGCGGCTGGGAGGGCAGGAGCGAGCCGGACCCGCCGCCGTCGCCACCATGGAGCTCAGAGTCGGAAACAGGTACCGGCTGGGCCGGAAGATCGGTAGCGGCTCCTTCGGAGACATCTATCTTGGTGAGGCACCCCTCCCCCCGAGCTCGGGCCGCCCTCGACCTGCGTCCGCCCGGCCCCCCCCAACCCCTCGGTCCCTGGCCTGGGATCCCGGACACCTCCGGATCCCGGACCTCGCCCCGAGGATCCCGAGGCCCAGGACCAGACCCCACCCCGGCCCTCGTCCAGCCCCCGCCCCGGGGACCCCACCCCAGTCCCCGCCCCCGCCCCAGCGTCTCCTCTCCGGCCTGCGGCTGTGATCAGGACCCTCCCCCCTCCGTCCGGTTCGTGCCCCCGCAGCTCCCCAGGCGGCTCTGGAGCGGCTGGAACTCTCGGCCTTCCGGTGGGGTCCCGCCCGTGCCCCCGGGGGCACCTGCCCAAACGTGCGTCCGTGGCCGCTGGGGAGTGGCCCCGAGTCCCGGCCCGAGACCCTGGCTTCTCGCTGCCGCCCGCCGGGTGTCCGCGCCTGGGTGTCCCCCGTAGGCAGACAAAGGCCGCCGGGCGGCTACGCGGCCCCCCGGGGTCCTGTGCACGTGGGGGTGGGCACGGCGAAAGTCCAGGGCCTCCGCGCCCCTTCGTGCCCTTTGCAACGACGCAGCCCTGGCCAGCCGGCTCCTCTGGGTTTGGACCTTGGGCCACTCGGCCGCGGCACGGAGCGCGGGGTCGCCCCGGTGGGTCGGGTTCTCTGCCTGGTGGAGTGGATGGTGGTGGAGTACATGTTGCGCATCCGAGTCCTGCACAGGGTACCCGGACATAAACCAGAGTGGGATTCAGGTGAGTGTAGACGAGTCGGTGTTAAGACGAGGCAAATAAAGTAGCGGAGCTCTCTGTGCTCCTGAGGTCGTTCTTTGGGCTGTTAAAATTCTCAAGGTAGATTTGAAAACGTGTGGGATTAGAAAGTTCTGGATCACTTCAGATTTACAGTGGAGGAATCTGCACGTACAGGTGTAAAATAGAAGGTTGGCTTCATTCTTAAAGTGGGGAACTTAAAAGTGACTTTCCTGCATTTCTCAGGGGAAGCGTGTGTGATTCCAGGCCCCTAGATGTGGGGGAGGGGTGTGTGCAGAGGGGCGTTGCCAGGTTTGGGGTAAACACTTTCTGTTGATGTGCAGCCCCTGCCCTGGCCGGGTACCTGTCAGAGAGGGTCAGGCATGCTTTTCAGCAGGTGACCCCGTCTTTCTCGCTTGTCACCTGGAGAGGATGCACGCCTAGGTTGACAGTGTCAGGAGTCCACGCGCATATGTGGTTCATTACTGCTTGGGGTGCTTTCTGACCCCACAGGGCAGCCCTGTCCCATGCTGTGCATGCAGATGCTTTCGAGTCCATCTCACTTCCGCCTTACCGGCTGCCCTAGTCAAGTAGAAGGCCCTTTGGGGACCTTCCTCTCCAGCAGTTAGCCGGCTACATTGTCGCCAGTGTTCATTTAGGGACAATTGCTGGGTGAATGTAACCCGTTTGCATTATTTATAGAACAATACATTTTGGCCAGAGTTGTAACCTAGGACCTAGGAGCTCTACTGAAGTTGGTGCATTAGCCGCCCTAACCCGAGAAGTAGGTATTTTGAAACTTTGTGTCCTCTGGGTCACAGAGCCCTTGCCGCTGCTCTGTGCTTGGTGAAGCTGGGTTCAGACCAGCAGAGCTCACTTAGTGGGGAGCCCCGCCTGCTTACTCACCATGGTATTCCCTGGGTCTCACCCTGTGGGCCACGCCAGTAACACTTGATACACGGATGAGGCTGACCTGTCCTAGAAGGGTCTGTCCTCAGTCTCCTTCGTGTGTGTTCTAATGTGGATGGACTGCGCCTCTCATACCCTTGCTCCTAGCGCCCACAGTTGGAGTTAGTGCCTGGGGCTGGACACAACCAATGGTTCCCGCCAGCATTGGCTCTCAGCCCACCCAGGGGTCCGCTTGGGCTCAGTGCTTCTCTGCCAGCAAAGGATGAAGTGATCTCGGTGCGGGAATGAGATGCTGCTGGGAAGGCGGGTCTGAGGAATCCCACCGTCTGCTGTAGTTGGGGTCAAAGATGGCTGCGCCAAAGACCGTGGGGTGGATTGTGCCATCCTCCATTCGTAGTTCCTTCCTGTTGAGGTAACTGGCAAGGCGTCACTCAAGGAACTGGGTCCTCACGTCCCGAAAATCATTACGGGCCACGTGTTCTGGTGTGATGACAATTTAAGTCATTTCTAGTGCTGTCATTTTGCTATTGATCAGAACACTGTCGACTCCTCCCTGTAGGTTCGTCTTGTTGTTAGCCTGGCTGTGGGGTCTTGGATTTCCGCCTGGGACTTTCTGTGCTTTCAGATGTTTGAAACCGGGAGGAGGGGAGGCGGTCTCTGCGCTTGCTGGGATGTTGTGCTCACGCAGCGCTGCCAGTGCTCCGGTCCCTCCCCTTTAAGGAGGGGCGGGATCTTGGGGCTGTTTCCCAATGCCTGGCCTTAGAAAGTGTATGTACTTGGGCCACCCTGGACCCCAAAATGTGCAGCCCAATCCTCAGTCTACCTCTCCAAGCTTGCCAGATCCCAGAGGCTCTTGGGAAGGGTGGGCTGGAAAGGCCTCAGAGGCTGGTGCTGCTGGCGGGCCTGAGATGAAACCTTCCCAGTGCCGCATCCCCTTCAGCTTGCTGGAGGTGACGTTTGTGAGGATTGGATACCAGAAGCCCTTCCACTTGCTGGCCATGTGCCTCTTCTCCCTTTGCTAGCACCCGGGACCAGAGGGGAGCCGTGTTCTCGGTGTGACCAGCAGAGCTGCGGGACGAAGGGTGTGCGTGCAGGGCATGCTAGCGTCAGGCCGTGTTCTGTTCGGCCAGCATTCTCCACCGCGTTTGTCTTCTAAACCCCTCCCACCTCCTCACCCTGCCATTCCCAGTTGGTGGAATGGAAGTTGTCTTCCTGCCTGTGTTGGCCTTTGTATTCGATCCTGTCACTCTCATCAGTTTATCAGAAGAGGCCTCTCCTGCCCCGGGTGACACGGATGGGCTGTCAGTCTGACATCATCATGTACGGAAGCACGTCTTTAGAGCTCAAGCTGATTTGGCAGCCTCTGCGTACTTGATTTTCATGTGTTCCCTCTCACTTTCCTTTCTCTCCAGAAGCCCTGTGCAGGGATGTCTGTCAGACAGTGGAGGTTCCAGAGTGGCGGCTGGCCGGCCAGGAGACAAGACCAGTTGTCTCCACTGGCTGAGGCTTTCCTGGTCACCAGTCTGCGTTCCTTAGGGTGGTGGCTTGAGCTTGGGTGTCTCTAACGGGAAGCTGTGGTGCTGCATCGGCTGCCTTGTCAACATTTGCCCTGTGAGGGCGACCTTTGCCTGGCTGCCCAGAGGCCTCTCCCTATTTCTTCTTTGATAAGACCGTTCTCAGTGGGAGTTGGGCGTAAGGACAGCTGTCCCAGGACAGGCTCACGCTTGTGGTTAGGTTCACTTAATTTGTCATTCTGACTTGGCTCAACTTGAGACACGTAATTTTGTTTTCCTAGGACCACCATTAAGCCAAGTCCCAAGCCTGGAGAGGGGAAGTCTTGTCCCACTGGGTGGGGCTGTTTAGCTGCAAGAGGAGTTGAGGTTGTTTGGGAGAGGAGACTGCTTCCTGTAAACAGACACTGTGGATTGCCTGGTGAATCTGAAACCCAGTGCTCAGTGGGATCTCTTAAATTCTTGTTCCTTTTCTAGAAGTATTTCTAAAAATTTGTTGTGCTAAAGGACCAGGTTTTGTAATTTTCAATCCTTCAAAGACCAGTACTTCTGTGAAGTAAGACCAGAACGTTGCAGGATTGTCACTTTGCTGTGAGGGCTCCTCGGGGCCCCTCACTGCCTCGTATTGGTCCCTTCACAGCCTGGTGGTGGTTTGAGGACTAGACGTGGGGCAGTGCCACCAGTGGATCAGGGCTGTGGACTGGTGGACCTTGGTGTTGCCTGTGATGTTTGCTACCTGGAAAGCCCATAACTTGAAGCTGGACTGCTTAGTATTCCCCCCCCCCCGCCAATGGACGGAAACCTCACAAGGAGGCAGCAGAGTGTACGCTGCCCTCATGTTTATTTGCAGAGGCCAAGCCGAGCCTCTCTTTGGGTCATCAGACTCAGGGTGGCTTTGACAGTTGTGATCCTGGGGGAGGCTGGTTGTTTGCTGGTGTGACCCTGGGTGGCTCTATTGCCAGTGAGATCCTGGGGGAGGCTGGTTGTTCACTGGTGTGATCCTGGGGGAGGTTGGCTGGGTCTATTGCTGGTGTGATCCTGGGGGAGGCTGGTTGTTCACTGGTGTGATCCTGGGGGAGGCTGGCTGGGTCTATTGCGGGTGTGATCCTAGGGGAGGCTGGTTGTTCGCTGGTGTGATCCTGGGGGAGGCTGGTTGTTCACTGGTGTGATCCTGGGGGAGGCTGGCTGGGTCTATTGCTGGTGTGATCCTGGGGGAGGCTGGTTGTTCACTGGTGTGATCTTGGGGGAGGCTGTTTGTTCGCTGGTGTGATCCTAGGGGAGGCTGGTTGTTCGCTGGTGTGATCCTGGGGGAGGCTGGTTGTTCGCTGGTGTGATCCTGGAGGAAGGCTGACACCATCTTAGGAGGATGGGATTCATACTGTATTTCAGAGTCATCTATGGTCATTTGTCTCCAAGACTGTCAGTATTGTTGGGTTGATGGTCAGACGTTTGCATTATGTGCCACAACAGAGTGGAGCTAGAATGTTCTCTGCCTTCTTGAAGGTTTTAGTCTGGTAGGTAGCCTGTGTGGGTCCGGGCTGTCTTGTCATTGGATACCTGCCTTGTGGCAGTGGAGACAGCGCTGACGTGGTTGGAGGTGCAGGACCGCTCACTCCTCGGGGATCAGAGCTGCTGATGTAACCAGAGCGCTGAGTCATCCACTTCTCTGTCTCCTGGGCGGTCCTTGCAGGAACTCCCAGTGCATCTCCCATTTGCATGGTACGTTTTCGATGAGGTCCTTTCTCTTGTAATTGGATAGATGGTCGCAAATGTGGGAAGGAAGAACAGAGTGTATTACCTGTCTTCCTTCTGTTGCCCAAGAGTGTCTGGAATAGTAAATGAAGTTCTTAAATCTAGAAGGGTCACTTGCAGCGATCAGATGGTGGTGATTTCCATGGTTGGGAATCCAGCCCCACTAGCAGCCCTGCACTTCTTGCAGCCGTCTGAGCAGACGGGGAGGGGCTTTGGGGGGACTTGGGCCTTTACTGGACACATGAACAGCAGAAGGCAGCGTTCCTACAGGCCAGTCATCGTTTTAGTGCCGGCCGATCTTCTTCTGCTTTTGTCTGAGAATCTCAAAGGGCTTTGTAACTGGTAGTCCATTCCTCTGTGCAGCACTCTCGTGAGACAGACCGCACATCTTCCCACCAAACTCAGGCAGAGAGAGAGACGGAGTCACTCGAGGACTGGCCAAGTTGCTTTGTCTACCACCACAATCTCCTTGGGAAGGAAAGGTCCCAGGTCAATTGAACTGTTAGAACCAGTACAGATAAACAGATACTGGGAAGGATTTATGCTGTGGACCCCCTTGTCTGCAGAGGACACATTCCAGGACCCCCACGGGAAGCCTGAAACGGCAGACAGTACCGAACAGTACGCATTCCATGTTTTTCCTAGACGTACGCACCCACGATAACGTTTATGAGTTAAGTGTGGTAAGAGACTGCAGCAGCAGCTGGTGAGAAAATAGAGCAGTTAGCGCCGTACGTTGTGAACGAGGTCCTGGGATTGTGGTCTCAACATAGTCTTACCGAGCCGACTCCCCTTTCCCGGGATGCCGTGAGATAGAGAGCTGCCCGCGTGCGGAGACGGGGCAGGTGGGCGCTGTGGGCGGGTGACTGGGTCAGAGGAGGATCGTGGGTTTCCAGCCGCGGCCTGTCCCCTGCACGGAAGGGGACATGGGTACTTAGAAGGCACCTAGGGGCAAGCTGGATGTGTGCCGTGTGAGACTGTCTTTCTCGCCAGCTGAAGCCCCTTGAGGAAGCTTCCGCGGGCGCAGCTAGGGGCTGCAGTGCTGTCACACGTGCAGTCCCTCAACTAGAGTAGAGCAGAGAGAGAGAGCTTTTCTTTTTTTTAATTTTTATTTAAGTAATGTCTGCATCCAACGTGGGACTGGAACTTAGCGACACTGAGATTAAAAGTCACATGCTACTCTGACTGAGCCAGCCAGGCACCCCAGAGATAGAACACTTTTAGAGAAGAACTCTGATTTTGCCTTTAAACTCGTGGGTTGGTTATCAGGAGGTATTTGCAGATATTTTTGCCAGTTTTAGTGTAAAACTAACAAAAAGTATGTGACAGGTTCGTGTTGCGTAGGTGTAGTTTGGGCTCTGAGAACTAGTCCAACCTTCTTGTCTAGTGTGCATAGGAAATGCACAGTGATGTCCTGTTTCCCGGGAAGGGAGGGTTGCTAGGCTCCTTGGGGGAGCTGAGCCCTCTCGAGACGCGCCCTGAGTGTTTGGAGGGGTGTGTGGTTTGAAACCCAGTCTGGGGGGACTCAGCTGGGTGAGAGTTTGGTAAAAAGAAAGGCTTGCACCCGCCCACTTGTCCAGGCAGCATGGAGAACCGGGGAGCACACATAGTCGCCCTGGAGCCCCCCACTGCCTGGCCTCGGGTGGGTGAACGCAGGGGCCGACCAGCAGCTGGACAGAGAGGTTTGGGGCAGAAGAGATGGGAGTCCTGCAGGGAGACGTGCACGGGGCCGTCTCCACGTCTCCCGTGGACATGGTCAGAGTGGGGACCTACGCAGGCGGGGATGCGATGCTAAAGAAGACTGTTCTGTACGCATCAAGGATTTCTCTTTAAACAGCGAAAGTAATGACGATTTTCCACAGGGGTTTGTCAACCACCGACCCCGTCTCGTGGTAGAAAGTAGAGCAGAGAGTCTGTAGTGTGTGGTGGTATTGCATTAGGTCGTGGACACCGGAGTATTAATGTTTGTGATTTTCTTTTTTGCCAAGGTACGGACATTGCTGCAGGAGAAGAAGTTGCCATCAAGCTTGAATGTGTCAAAACCAAACACCCTCAGCTCCACATTGAGAGTAAAATCTACAAAATGATGCAGGGAGGAGGTATGCCCTTTACCTGTTTAAAAGAAAACCAGGTTGTATTCGATGAGGGACAAGGCGTCGTGAATCATAGCCTCTGGTTTATCTGGGAAAGGGAGGAGAATGGTCACGTGGCTTCCTTCGGACACAAAGAGGGCTACAGAGGGCCTCCCTCAATGTAAAGCATAATTTGGTGGTTTTCCATAGCTTTGGGTCAGCTAGTAGTGTCTTTGGACTCTGGGTTCGTGTCCAGAAAATTGTGATTTTTCAGACACACTCCTGATTGCTGGGTGTGCCACCTCAGTCACATGGTTCGCTCCCAGCTTTTGGGGAGTCGCTTCAGATGCTCCTGAGTGAAATGGAGTTTGAATTCAGTGACCTCTGTGGTTGCTTCCAACTCAGTTGCTGTCCCAACCCTATGAAACCTCCTTTCAGGCCTAAGGGTGCCCAGTGTCTGATTTCTGAGTCTTAACTTCTAGAATTCTCTGGACTTCAGAATAGTTTGGCTAATGGAGCAGGAGGGGATTTTACTGGAGTCTCAGTCCCAAAGATGCTGCAGCATTGGGAAGGACGTGCCTGTGCTCCACTCCGAGGAGCTCCCCTCGGGAGCAGGGCTCTGTGTGGGGGTGGGGGTGCTGTGTCCTCTTCGGAGACCCTTCACGGTGGACGCCTCTGCGGTCCTTTCATGCTTTGGGGTGTTCTTGGTGCTTTGTCAAATGAAAACTTGTCTTTAGAGTCTAAATTCACCTTTTTGATTCTACTCTGGCATCTTCCCTCCCTCCCCCCAAAGTGGTTTAATCTGTACTTGCTTTATGCAGCAGTGTCTCTTTAGCAGCAACACACACAGGCCCGCAGGACCCGTTGCAGATGGGGTCCTTTCTAGGGACCAGAGGAGGCGGTGGGCTCTCCACTGGCACTCCCGGGGTGAAAATGGCCCCCGTTGGCCTCAGGGCGTGGTCAGCAGAGGCCCCAGCTGGCGTATCTGCCCCCTGGCCACCCTCAGCGAGGGCGGGCTTCTCCGGCATCACAGGTGATCTACACCACTTATAAGGTGTTGATGAGAATGGGGTGACTCAGGATGTGGCCTTCATGGTTGGGGAGGGTCTGATGCTGGGGGTTGAATGTTAAGGAGCAGCATGTCTGTGAGCTGGAGAGCCAGAGGGCAGCAGGGAAGAAAACAGTTGGCTGATGCCCCAGATAGGAGTCCATTAAGGGGCTGAGATTGTAAACAGAAAAGAGCTCGTTTTGCTCAGCGTGGGGTTTCTCCATCCCTGCACCGCGGCCTCTTGTGAGATGAGGTGCCCAGGCCGCAGCCCCACAGCTCATTTTGAACCCTTGGCTTTAAGATTGGAAGGACCACCTGCTTTATTTCTCTTCCCGTATGCCTCCTCTAGGGTCCTAGACACCGGGGATCTTCTCCCCAGCTGGCCACCCCCCACATGTAGATCAGTTTTACTCCTTTTTTTTTTTTTTTTTAAGTTCATTTATCTTGAGAGTGTGTGTGAGAGCATGAATGGGGTGGAGGGCAGAGAGAGAGGGAGAGAGAATCCCAAGTAGGCTCCGTGCTGTCATTACAGAGCCCAGTGCGGGGCTCGATCTCACCAACCAAGAGATTATGACCTTGAGCTGATACTGAAAGTCAGATGCTTAATGTATTGAGCCACCAGGCTCTCCTACTTCTTTTCAAATGTGCACTTGGTAGATATTATCAAGATGTTTAAAAAAAAAAAAAAAAAAAGGTGTTAAAATGTCAGGTTATTTAAAAAATTAAAAAAAAATTTTTTTTTTTAATGTTTTATTTATTTCTGAGAGAGAGAGAGAGAGGGTGAGCAGGGCAGGGGCAGAGAGAGAAGGAGACACAGAATCCGAAGCAGCTCCAGGCTCCGAGCTGTCAGCACAGAGCCCGACGCGGGGCTCGAACCCACGAACTGTGAGATCATGACCTGAGCCGAAGTTGGATGCTCAACCGACTGAGCCCCCCAGGCGCCCCAAATGTCAGTTTTTGAAAACAGCTGATGTCCAGGAAAGCAGAGTGCACAATGCTGGTAGCGTTTTGTGGCTGTCCCCTGGCCGGGATGGAGCTCGGCCACAGAGAGCAGATGTGGGGACTGCTTTGCTGTCGGTTAGCCTTCTGCCGCCGCACGCGAGAGCACATCACCGTGCGTGGTGGAGGGACTGCAGGTGTCTCTGATGTGGCTCTTGTCACGTGCTTCTCACGCTGCGCTCCGGGTGTGCTTGCGCATGGTTGATACTGATGGCGTCACAGGACGGAGCTCAATGTGGAGAGGCTGCCTTGCGCCCTCTGGCTCGCTGTGCTGGGTCGTGGGGGCACTGCCTGGACGGTGGTGGTGGCGCTGTGCCTGGCTGGGGCAAGCTGCACCCAGGCAGTGGAGTCAGCCTCGCTTCCAGACAACAGTGCGTTTGCTGCCACCACACTCCTGTATGGTGGGTGTCCCCAGCCTCGTGCCCCGAATGCGGAAGCAGATAACCAGACCACCGCGGAGCTTCCCAGAGGACAGATTTGAAGCTGAGTGTTGTCGCACCCAGGCCACTGTCGCACAGCAGCTCTGCCTCCCTGGCAGGTGGCAGGCCAGGCTGTGCCCAGAGGCTTCCGCCTGCCGCAAACCTGATCGTGGTGATGGATTGAAAAGTTGGAATGGCAGAAATGAATCTTGATTAGCTGTGTTGGTGAATGACCTGGGTAGACACCAGGTTCTTCTCAAGATGCAGCGGACTGCCGGGCAGAACCTAGACATTAACTGCTCTTTCCCATCGTGCTGTCCCCAGAGTGGCTTCAGACCACTCCCTTCTTCAGTAACCTTTCAGCAGAGAACATATGTTTAGTCCCCAGCTGCTTCCGGTCAAGGCGTCGGGTGTGGGGTGTGGGCGTGAAGCCCTGGCCGGCAGTGAGGCTGGGTGAGCACCCCCGGCGCAGCAGAAGCGTGTGGCTTCCCCAGGGTCGCTTCTCCCATCCTCTGTGCGTCCGGTGTCCCGGCCACTTCCCGTGCTTCATTTTGGACAGTCACTCTTTATCAACAAACGTGTCACAGTAGCAGAGAGCACACGTAACGTGTGAGGACTGATGCTAAAGTTACGCCTGTACCTCCCACCTGCCTTGGCCCGGCGTGCTCCCCCCGTGCCACTGCCTCGTTTGTGCCTACATTTTCTCTCACCCCACAAGAAATTTGTTTTTAAAAATATAATGACCTTGTCTAGAAATGTTTGGCGGTTTTGTTTACAGTTGTGTTTGGTTTGAGTTGCTAAAAACATGGTGAAAATTTGTATTTGCGTTAATGTCGAATATTGGGACTTCTCACAGGTAGAAATGGAAGGCATTTACCTGTCCCTGTCCCCTGGCCTTTCACCCCATGCATATGCTCAGGGAGTTCTGGACCCCATCAGGTGTCGAGAACCACACCTAGCTACGGCAGGCGGCCCCTTTCCCATCCAGATGGCACGGGGGCGGGGGGGGGGGGCGGGCAGGTGCTGTTCGCTGCTGGGCTAGCCCCACTGGCCTTGCCCGCTCCTGCGTTGGCCCCAGCAGCAGCTTGTGTCTTCAGATTTCTGATCTTAGATGTGTAATGTCACAGAGTAACAGTCTGTTGGACAGGCAGTGGGGACTTTGATATGAATGGCTGTGTAGCTGATTGCTTCCTGGCGCCTCACTGCTCGGTTTCCAGTCTGCCCAGGACAAAGCAGGCTACATTTTCCGGCCAGGGTACTCTGAGAGCAAGGGCGCTCTGCTTTTACCGCATTTTATCTGCTCCCTGGTGCTGTGGTGATACGTGCTAGTGTCGACCACTGGTAGAAAAAGGTGCTGCCATCGCAGCACCTCATCAGTGTAAACGGGCTGTGACTTCTTGACACACGTCTTCCTAACATATGCAGGTTTTGAATATATGCAGTCCGATCGCTGTGTACCATCCTACGTTCCTCTGACCCTGCGTGTTCCCCAGACGCCCCCAAGCTGCCCTGCCGCAGCGGCAGGTGGCTGACCCTGGCTGCTGGCCAGTAATGTCATGTCTCTGTAAGCAGTTCTCTGTTGCGTCTGGCACCTTGCTCTTGGGGACAGTGCCTCGAGGGCACTCAGTCCCTGTTTCCTGAGAACGGGTTTGTGTTTCGTGGAGCAGGCAGACAGCTCGGCCTGCAGGATGGCGCCAGGTGCCGCACGTGCCCACAGGGACATGTTCCTAGGCAGTCGCTCATGCGGGGTCCCCTCCTGCAGGGACGTGTTCCTAGACGGTCGCTCGCGCGGGGTCCCCTCCTGCAGGGATGTGTTCCTAGACGGTCGCTTGCGCGGGGTCCCCTCCTGCCCAATGCCGCATGGTCTTTGGTCTCCCCTTCCCGTTTCTCTCTGACGTGGCATGGGGTATCCTCACTAGCACAGAAATCAAGGGAGACATTAAAGATTAAGGATGGGGAAGGAAGAAATAAAGCTTGTTATTTGTAAAAGAAACCCAAAAACAAATTAGAGGGGCACCTGGGTGGCTCGGTCAGTTAAGCATCTGACTTTGGCTCAGGTCATGATCTCACGGTTCATAGGTTTGAGCCCCGCCTTGGGCTCTGTGCTGACAGCTCAGAGCCTAGAAGCCTGTCTTCGATTCTGTGTCTCCCTCTCTCTGACCCTCCCCTGCTCACGTTGTCTCTTTCTCTCAGAAATAAATAAAAAATATTTAACATTAAAAAAAGAAAAAGACAAATTAGAGTTAGGCTCGGAAGCCAGCTTGCACTATAGGGCTTAGATTCAGTTCATTATCACTTGCAGTCAGTTATAAGATATAATGCTTTTTCCTACACGCCAGTAAGTCTTTTTATTCATCGTGTTTTCCCAGGGGGAGGGAAGGAGTCAGTGCCTGTGCTGTGCAAAGAGGGAGGTACTGGTGTGGCAAAACTATCACATCCCTACCCTCTAGGGATGGGGTCACTGAACCCTGGGGTCAGTGTTTCAGATCACTTGCCTGGTGCAGAGCCTTTTGTCAAATCCTCTGTTTTTCTCCCAATACAAAAAGAAGTTTGTAAACCATAAAACCCCAGAAGAACCTGGAGAAAGAGCAACATACCGTATTTACACAAGTCACGTGGCCTCTCCATCACCCAGCTGCAGCTTGGGAGTCCTCAGGGCCCAGCAGACACCGCGATCTAAGCAGGGGGGCCGCCCAGGAACCAAGATGAGGCATGGCTCCCCCAGTGCACTCCATCGTGTGCACCACCATGTCGTTGTCGCAGTGCAGCAGGACAGGATGCTGGCCTCAGACACCATGGTCTCTGGAAGCCGAGGCCGGAAAGGCCAGCATTATTCAAGGATATAAGGATTTGGGGCCTTCATCTGGCACCCCAGAGCTGCTCAGGCTCTCTTACCACCTGTCATGACCAACTTAAATTTTTTCCGACACACGTGATCTGTTGTGCTGGTAGGCTTGGCCTGAGCCGGTGAAGGATCTGGCAGGTGAAGGGAGTCCAGGTTCTGAGATTAGAGGTCCTGAATAGGAACCCTTGATCACGGGTGTAGACCAACCTCCCCTCGCCATGGCTTCCTTTCAGGCTTTCTCCTGACCCCTCTGCACCACCTTTCCTGTTCAGACTGATTCCCGACCTTCTGGGAGGGAGAGATGAAGTCACGGGGCAGCCCGGGTAAAACCTCTTCGCCCGTGAAAGTGGAGGGGTTTCAGGACCCTGGCAGAGGAGCACCCTCTGACTGGCAGAAGCGAGGTGGTTCCTGTGCGGCTCCCAACAGTTCTCCGAGCTGGTGGGATGGCAGAACATGTCCCCTCCGCACAGTCCGGCAGCCACTCTGGCTCCTCCTCAACAGTGCCCAGCACCCTGCGAACCCAGCGCGGGGATCAGGGCATTCCAGAAACACAAAACCAGAACGTTGACCTCAAGAGTGAGGTTAAAATGCACAAGATGCGTTATGTGTACGCAGCCAGGGCAGTTGGAATCCTGAGACGGCGGGGCCCAGGGCGCGGTTCTCTAGGAGCGCAAGACGTGACACGGTGCGTCCTGGTGCGTCCTTGAGTGGCATGTGTGAACTCTGCCCCCGCCTTCCCACAGTGCTGTTCAGGCAGTGTCCCCGGGGTGGGTGCGCCAGTTTCTCAATCCCTTCCCTGTTCACAGGTTGCTTCCGGGTGCCGGCATTCCAGAAACCTGCAAACATTGTGTGGGTTCTCGGGGGGCGTTTACCCCTCCTCCCAGGGGTGACTGTCCAGGAGGGGAATGGCCGAATCCAAAGTAGCCGAGTGCCTTTCCTTTTGGGTAAACCGCCAGCTGCTTTCCCGTGGCTGTTGTGTTTCGCTCCCACCAGTGGTACCCAGGGCTTTGATGGTCCGCATCCTGCGGTTTACCTGGGTCCTCTGTCATCTGAGTTCCTGAATTGACTGGCGTGAAGCTGTTTATAATATTTCTCTGTTAGCCTTCTTGTGTACGTAGAGGCCTCTTGTTGATACGGTAATCTGTGCCTTTTCTATTTTTCCCTGATCAGTCTGAGTAGAGGTTTATCAAAAATCTTCTCAGAGAACCAGCTTTTGGTTTCAGTAGTTATTCTCTTTATTCTATTTCATTGATTACTGCTTGATCATTTTTATGTCTTCTGCTTATTTTGGGTTTAATCTTCTATTTTCTGAGATCACTGATCTGTCTTTTTTTAATATAGGTGTTTAGTTGCTATAAATGTCCCCAAGTACTATTGGAGCGCATCTCGTAAATCCTGATATGTTGGGTTTTCAGTTAGTGCAAAATGCTGTCTGATTTCTCCCTTGATCCATGGGTTATTTTGAAGTATATTATGTAGTTTCCAAATAATTGGGGTTTTCCAGAGAGCTCTCTTTTATTTCTGACTGAATTTCATTGTCGTCTGAGAGCATACTTTGCACGACTTGAATCCTTTTAACTCTAGGCCTGTTTTATGTCCAGCATTGGGTCTGCCTTGGTAACTGCCCCGTGTGCACTTGACGACACTGCTCTGCTGCCCGAGGGCCTGTTGAGGATATAGTCAAGCTGTGGGTTTGTCAATCTCCTTGCGGCTTTGCTTCATGTGCTTTGAATTTTTTTAAATGTTTTTTATTTATTTGTGAGAGAGAGACACACACAGAACCCGAAGCAGGCTCCAGGCTCTGAGATGTCCTCACAGAGCCCGACACGGAGCTCAAACCCACGAACTGTAAGATCGTGACCTGAGGCGAAGTTGGACATTTAACCGACTGAGCCACCCAGGCGCCCCTGCTTCATGTGTTTTGAAGCTGTGCTGTTAGCTGCGTGAGCGAGTGGAGCTGTTACCCTCTCCTGATAAGCTGATACCTTTCTCCTGATGATACGACGTGTGTACCCCTGGAAACGCGCTTCCTGGCAGCCTGCTGTGTCCCCTGCGGACCCAGCTCTTATGCGCCCTTTGGTCTGAAGTTGATGTCGTGCGCTGTGCTTCCTACAAGCTGTGTGTGTGTAAAGGCCATTTGCCTGTGACCGTTCGCTTCCATTTGCTCACTGCCAGCCTGCGTGGTCCTGTCCACCTGCCCTTATGTTCGCATGTCATAAACCCCACGCTGCATTGTTATTTTTGTTTGAATGGTCCTTTTAAAGAGATTTAAGTAATTTTTAAAAAATCTTACACACGAACTTATGTTATTTCCAGTGCCTCTCAGCCCTTTGTAGGGACCCACACTTCGTCTGCCTTCTGCCTACAGGGTGGCCTTTCCCACACGTAGCAGGGGCGGGTCTGCTGCTGATGGGTTCTTCTTCACCTTTTTTATAGAGCTGGAAGCCTCCTCACTACTCGGCTTCCTGGGGCTTTTCCCTCGGTACTTGAAAGATGCTTCCCCCCCTCCCCCCCCCGTGCTTTTTACACGTACCGTTTCTGAGGAGAAGTGAGTGTACAGTGATCTTGGTCTTTGGCTGGTTTATGTTATGTGGTTTTTTTCCCTGGCTGCTTTCAAGATGTTCTCTTTATTGCTAGTTGTGAGCGATTTGGTCTGCAGGTGTGGACGTCTGTGCGGTGTTCGTTGTGGCTCCTGCGCGTGGGGTTTGCCGAGCTTATGTCTGTGGGTTTGTCGTCTTTATCCAGCTGCTGCTTCCAGCATCATGTCTGCCCCTTCCTCCCCCCCTCCTGGGGGCTGCGTGGCACAGGTTATCCGGCGGCTCAAAGCTGTCCCAGAGCTCGCTGAAACTCTTGCTGCTTTTTCAGTAGTTTCTATTGCGGTGGCTGGAGTTGCTCATCTTTTCTTCTACACTGTCTAATCTCTGTAGTTCTCATCTCTGAAAGTTAGAGTTGGGTCTCATAAGTCTCCCCATGTCAGGCCTTTGTGTAACTTTGACACGGAACATAGTTAGAATTGATAATATCTTTCTCGGCTAATTCTGACCTCTGAGCCAGTTTTAGTGGACTGTTGTCAGCGTGGGTGTCTTCTGCCTCTGTGTACCTGGCGATCTCCGGATGCCAGGCACTGGCTTCCGCTTGCTTGCACTCCCGGTGTTTACTCTGCCGTGCAGGTTCTGCCGACACTCGGGCTGGAAGGGGACGGCCTGTGTCCTGTCGGGTCTGGGCCTTGTTCGTTCGTTGTTTCGTGTTTCATGTCTTAGAAACCATTTTCCCACGTGTTCTATGTTTCGTTAACTCTTCTGTTTTTGCAGATATGAAGATAAATTGGGCCCTGATTACTACCATCTTGGCTGGATGTAGAGTAACTTTTAAACTCAAAATAATAGTATCTGTTTCTGACTCAGGGTTTCTTATACCAGAAACATTACTCATTAAGAAAATGATTGATATGTTCATCTTGGTTAAAATTTCTCATCAAAACACTCCAAAAGGAAAAAAAATGCCTCATATAAAATCGGCAATGGTTTGGTATCCAGAATCTTAAAAGAACTACTGTAAATAGGCAGAAGGTTCCTGATAGAAAAATTGGCAAAAGACACGTGTAGACACATTTCAAAGAGGAAACGTGTGTCCAGTAACTACGTGAAAGAAAGATCCAGATTGAGAACTCAGCGTGACACTATTTCATACCCACTTGGTTGATAAAAAGTGAGCGATCTGACTGCATTATTCCACAGCGGGAACAGACCCACTGCGGGTGGGTGTGCAGGGCGGGCTGTCTCGGAAAGCCCGAGGCATTATCTTTGTACGGTCCGTAACTTGTGCTCTGTGTTTGTAGGTAGGCGCCTGGGGGGTACACTAGATGTGAACGAGAGTGTTGTGTGTAAGAATTCTCACTTGTGGACATAAATAAGGGTATACTTTGTAGCACTGTTGATAAAGGAAGCAAACCCAAACAGTCCAAGTGGCGAATTGTGATCTATCCTCCTAAGGGAATGCTGTACGGCAGGCATCCTTTTTTAAAAAAGCCATTGAATAGTAATTCAGTTATACTAATTTATGGGGTACAGCACAGTGAAGTGACAGTTCTCTGGGCCACAAAGCGCTCCCGCTGGGTGTGGCCACCTCTGCCACCAGACTGGGCTCCTGCAGTATCATTGACTACATTCCCGCTGCTGTACTTTTCATTGCTGTAACCTTGTTTTTGGTTTTTTTACTTACTTATTTTATAAGTGGGAGATTATACCTCTTAGTTCCCTTCCCCTGTTTGCCCCGCCCCCTCTGGCAACCCCCTCTGCCCCCTCTGGCAGTAGCTTTACTCTCTGTATTTATGAGTTTGTTTCTGTTATTTGCTTGTCTGTTTTGGTTTTTAGATTCTACATATAAATGAAAGCATATCGTATTTGTCTTTGTCTTAATTCACTTAGCACAATACTCTCTAGGTCCATCCATATTGTCATAAATGGCAAGGTCTTTTTTATGGCTGAGTAATCATATGCCCTCGCTTCATTAAAAGCAAGGGGATGACAGGGGAGCACAGGAGCGAGAGGAGGGGTGTGACGGCACATGCAGTCCTCAGGAGTGCCCTTGGTCTGGGTAGGTGGCCCGGGCTGCAGACCTTTGCCATGTTATGCTTTAAAAACACTTAATGCTTTTCTTGAATTTGTTCTCATGAAACATGGAAAATTTTTAAATAATTTTAAAACCGAAACAGGGTTGCCCAGTTGGTATCAAAACTTGCTCTAAACCTGAACTAAGAACGTTTACAGTGCCAGAAAGTGAGGCAGCGCTCAAAACACAGACGGACAAAAGCCTCGATTGATGGGTCTGGGAGACGGTCTCAGGGCTGGCCGAGGAGCCCCGGGGGCCACGGGTAGAGCGCTGTGGACGGCCCAGTGAGTGCCCTGGGGTGCAGTGCAGACCTTCAGGCCCTTGATGTTACCAAAAAGTGATTGAATAAATGGGGAGAAGAGACAAATTGTATAGAAGAGCTTGAGTTATATGTGTGGAGGCTCCCCTGTCAAGAGCATGACCCCCCCACCCTCGAAGTGGGGTTCCCCCTCCCAAAGAGAAGAGTCCGGGAAGGTAGAATGATCACACCTCAGCCAGGCGGTCAAGGTCCCGTCCACGGTGACGGCGTCGCACTGACAGCACGGCCCCTGACGTGACGGGAAGGGCGCTCTGCCTCTGTGGTTCCTCCCCAAGCCCGTCCCCCACCGCAGACACGCCCCGGCGGAGGGATGGCCCCAGCACCCCCAGAACTGCTGGGCCCCCTGAAACCAGGGCCGCGAGAGACGGCTCAGCCCAGAGGCGCCCGGGGAGACGTGGGGACGGGAAAACCAAGGGCCCCTGAGAGAGTGTGGACTTTGGTTGACAGCAGCGAGCCCATCGTAGTGTGACTTGTGACACACGCAGCACGCTGACGGGAGGAGGTGGGTGGGAACCAGCTCTTTCTAGGTGAGGCCCTCTTGTCCTCTGGCTTTCTTGTGTCTGCTCAGCCCTCCACCTCGGGACACTGGCCTCTCCCCGTCGCTTCAGCCGCTGCCCGCCTGACCCGCGGTGCATGTGCGTGTGCAAGCACGGGCGTGTCGGGTTTCTCTTGCAGTGGGCATCCCCACCATCCGGTGGTGCGGGGCGGAGGGCGACTACAACGTCATGGTGATGGAGCTGTTGGGACCGAGCCTGGAAGACCTGTTCAACTTCTGCTCGAGGAAGTTCAGCCTCAAAACCGTCCTGCTGCTGGCGGACCAGATGGTGAGAACCCGCTTCCCAGAGTGTCGGGGGTCCGGCGCTCGGCGCGTGCGCGCTTCGCCTCGGCAGAGCAGCGGCACCTCCGCTGTCCCCTTGTCTTCCGCCCGTCGGTGGGCGGGGACAGAGCAGGCACACTGTGACCTTGGCTGCAAGGCACTGACACTTGGCCGCCTTTGGGGCCGCCCCACGCAGCACCGCCCGCTCACGTGTGGGGCTCCAGTTCCCGCAGGAGCGAGCGTGCTGGTCCCGACTGACGGGACCTGCTGCTGCTGCAGACCCTCGTCGGGAAGGGTGCCACCCGCCGGCTGGCCACCCGCCGCGAGAGCCAGCGAGGGAGACGGCAGGGGCGCCGAAGGCAGTCTGCCCGGCGCCCTTCCCTGCTTGTTGAGTTGCTCTGCTCTGGCCAGGGGGCCACAGGATGCACAGCCGAGGGCACAGCCCTCCCTCTGCCGAGCGGGGTCCTTTTTCAGAGCTCCTGCGGGGGTTTAATCTCTTGTCCTTCCTTCCCTGCCTGCCTCCAGATTAGTCGCATTGAATACATTCATTCAAAGAACTTCATCCATCGAGATGTGAAGCCAGATAACTTTCTCATGGGGCTGGGGAAGAAGGGCAACCTGGTCTACATCATTGACTTTGGGCTGGCCAAGAAGTACCGAGACGCCAGGACCCACCAGCACATTCCGTACCGCGAGAACAAAAACCTCACCGGGACGGCGCGGTATGCCTCCATCAACACGCATCTTGGAATCGGTGAGCCCGTGGGTGGTGGGCTCTTCTGTGCCCCCGGTCACTGGCCCAGGTTACCTTGAGCATGTCTGTCCCTGGCTCAGGGAGAGGTCAGCCCCTTGGGGGACCCTGACGTGGTCAGCATGTTGGGGATGGAGGTTGTCCTCAAACCTGTGTAGCAAAGGCTGCCGTTCTGGACTGTGGAGAACCTTTTGTGAGGTGTGGTGGGGGCGGCAAGTGCCTGGGCTTTCTGACAGCCCTTGTCACATTGGTATCGCCCCTCCAAGGGTGCCAGAGCCCCTAACAGCACAGCAGGGGTGACTTCTGGTGAGACAGAGAATCCAAGAGTATTTTCTGCGACTTTAAAAGCGCATTTCCACAGTAAGCGTGCACCTAGGGTCTGGGCTTTACACCTGCAGGTGCATGTGTGCTGTCCTTGACCCGTTTCCTGTCTTTTCCAGAACAATCTCGAAGGGATGACTTGGAGTCGCTGGGCTATGTGCTCATGTACTTCAATCTGGGCTCTCTGCCCTGGCAGGGGCTGAAGGCAGCCACCAAGAGGCAGAAGTATGAGCGGATCAGTGAGAAGAAGATGTCCACCCCCATCGAAGTGCTGTGTAAAAGCTACCCCTGTGCGTGTCCTCCAGTGCCGGCACTGGGCGGGCCTGCGGTCTTGGGGTGGGGGGGTGGGGCGGGAGCGCCAGGAGGAAGGGAAGAGTGGCAGCTTCCTGTCCCTGGAGCTCCTCTGCCCTCCGGGGCCACGACCCAGGGGGTTTCCTTTGTTCCTACGGAGAAATGCCCCGGGCGGAACTAGGCTGTGCCCTCTGGTGCTGGGCTTGCTTAAACCGTTTCCTAAAGCCTCAGTTTCCCCCGGTGTTTGAGACGACGTGTCTCACGTCCCAGGTGTGCGGCCGTGGGTGGTTGGGAGAGTCAGCAGACACCAGTGCTCCGTTGGGCACTGCCGGTTAGCGCCAAGTCTCTCGTCCCGCAGCTGAGTTCGCCACGTACCTGAATTTCTGCCGCTCCTTGCGTTTTGACGACAAGCCTGACTACTCCTACCTGAGGCAGCTCTTCAGGAATCTCTTCCACCGCCAGGGTTTCTCCTATGACTATGTGTTCGACTGGAACATGCTCAAATTCGTAAGTGCTCTGCCAGCCGGCAGACAGAGGCTTCCAGACGAGGTGCAGGTTTTAGGAGGCATGTCTGTCGCCTGGGGGAGTCGAGTGCACTGCAAGCGCTGGGGCCCCGGGGAGAAGCAGGATCCCTGTGAGGGGACAGCAAAGAAGGCACTGCGTCGGCGCCGGCCCCCTGTAGCCACTGGAGTGTGTTTTTAGGCACAGGTCTGCCTGGAACCAGTGCTTTTACTTGAATGACAGACTTAACGGGAAGGTCATTTTACTGCCACTGTCCTCATTGCTGAGAGTGTGTGGTTTTGACTGCCCATGATGTTGAGGTGTGGCTCCCGAGAATTTCTCATGCGGGAGGGTATAGTCAAGGCCGAGGGCTCCTGCCAGGTGAGGTGACCACTTGGCCATTTTCCCTCTGACCCAGCGTGTGGGTGGGCACCTGGGGAGGCGCACTGTCTGGGCTCTGAGTACGTTGACTTCCTTTGTTCCCGGGCTTGTTGAATGGGTGCAGGTGTTTGCGCGTGACTGCTGGGAGTGGGGGTGCAGAACCTGAGCTTCGGTGTCTGCCTTCTCTGAAACAGGCTGCCTGTCATGGAAGTCTAATTAATCTTTAGATACTGTTGCCAGAAATTTCCAGGGTTTTTTGGAACTTCTTTCTCTTTCTTTACAAATTTGTTATGTTTAGTTACAAACTTAAAAGAGGAATTGGAACCTTTCCAGGGTGACAAGATCTGACAGAGGAGCAGAACCTCCTCTCTAGACGGCGTAGGCCGGAAAGGATTGTTCCGCAGCCTCTCGGGTGCCCTGGTGATGATGCAAGGGTCTGTGCCGTGTGTGGGAGAGCCGGGTGTCCCACCGTGGGCTGCCGCAGGACGTGCCCCCACAGGTCGCCCAGAGTCTGGGCAGCTGTCTGGCGGCATCCCCCTTCTTGGGCGGGGCTGGAGTGTGAATGATCACAGCACTGCGGTGCGCACTGGAACGACAGCGTGGCTGCTGCCGGGAAGCTGCCACGGGTGGCGTGTTCCACAGTGAGTGCGGCCGCCACGGTGGACCTCCTGTAGGAGCTGATGGCGGCCGGATCCGGCCTGTGGGCTGCGCTTTGCACACCCTCGCGTTACAGTGCTAGTAGTTAGAATGAGGCGGTTATCTTGAGCCCGCTTGCCCCGATCATCCTACCCTGAGTGTAACTAGCTGTTCGTGCCGGGGGCAAAGCCAGTTAAGTGGTGTCCACCACGTGGGTCCTCCTAGGACAGATCTGGCTACCTGAGTCCTTGTCATGTGGGCACTGGACTGACTTCCGCCCTAGGGCTGGGGGTCTGGGCTCTGCTCAGGCCTCTCACTGACTGGATGCCGCCACTTTCACATGCCTCTCGGATCCTTTGGATGCCAGCATGTTGGGCCCACTGCTGCCCTTACCTTGTATAATTTCCGGTCCTTATGTGGATGCTCACAGGGAAGAGGCCACCCAGTTGCTGTCAGTGTGGGGGTACCTCCTCTGTGCACTCACAGGGTCAAGGGGCAGGCCGCTGTCCAGGAGGGAGAGGCACCTCGTCCCAGCTGGCTACAGGCCCCGGTGCCCGTGGTGTGTCCTTGAGTCACAGGGGGGCAGCCAGGACCCTTGCACAGAACCCTGTTCAGTCTGGTCTCCCCGTTTCCTTCACAGGGAGCCAGCCGGGCAGTTGATGACTCTGAGCGGGAGCGCCGTGACCGAGAGGAGCGGCTGAGGCACCCCCGGAACCCAGCCGCCCGCGGCCTCCCCTCCACGGCCTCTGGCCGCCTGCGGGGCACCCAGGAGGTGGCTCCTCCCACCCCCCTCACCCCTACCTCACACACTGGTGAGTGGGCTGGCACCTCGTCTCCCCAGCAGGCACTGGGGAGGTTTGCGGGTTGGACACTCTGTTGGAGCTGAGGGGCCCCGTGCAGGGTGAGGCTGTTTGTGTCCCGCTTCTGGTCAACTCTGGTTCCCGAGGATGGGGAGACCAGGGGACGTGTGTTTCACTGGACTTGGAGGTCCTGCCGCTGTCGTTTCTCATCCTTGGGACACGGATTGCTTCCCTGGGAGCCTCTCTCCTGCTCCCTTTCCTCTCTTGTCAGCGGCATCGTCAGCATGGAGGCCTCGAGCTGCCCCCCTCTGTTGCTCGTGCTCCTGGGAGATCCGCCTGGAGCCGGCACACTGGCGGCCCTGGGCGCTGCGTGGGCCCTGCCCGCTGCTGCCGGCCTGGAAATCGGGTGCTGGCAGGCCTGGAGCTGTGGCGGGGCCCCGCAGGGTGCAGCGGCACCTACCTCCACGTGCTAGACGCAGCTGAAGAGAGGCCCCCTTCTCGCTGGGTGGGGGGCTGTCCTGTGGCCTCATCCTCACCCCTCACCCTCGTCTCCTCCCTCCAGCTAACACCTCTCCTCGGCCCGTGTCCGGCATGGAAAGGGAGCGGAAAGTGAGTATGCGGCTGCACCGCGGCGCCCCCGTCAACATCTCGTCCTCCGATCTCACGGGCCGACAAGATACCTCCCGCATGTCCACCTCACAGGTACGTGCTCTGGGCTCATCGAGGTCAGGACGCTGCGGGCCCAGGGCCTCTCTGTGTCCGGGATGGACTTCGGGCCCCAGGCAGAGTGGGACACCGGCGTTGAAGGGCTTCCTTCCTTCCTTCCTCTCCCCTTTGTTCATCATTTCTGAGAGTTAAGCGGGGAGGGGCCCGGCACCCCTTGCTGCTCTGCAGCCCCTGGGTTCAGAGCATGCGGCCGGCCGTGCAGAGGAGGGGCTTGCGTCCCCGGCTGCACTGGGACGGGTAAAGGGGCTGTTTCTCCTCTGTGGCCCTCCTTGCAGCCCCTCCCCAAGCCATTCCCGGCGGCTCGGCCGTCTTCCAGCACAGACTGGAGATGCTGTGGCTGCTCAGGTCCCACGCTTGTCACGTGCGCACACAGGCACACACAGGCGCAGGGGCTCTCTGCTCACCCTTGTTGCGCAGGTGGTCCCCAGGGATTGCTGGCGGCCCCTGGAAGGGGGCCTAGTCAGGGACAAGCCTGTCCGAGCGTGGGTGAGGGTTCTGTCTTTTGAGGTCCCTGCCCACCTGCCTTCTTGCTGACGAGGCAGGTGTCCTCAGAGAAGTGGCTCGGCCATGCACACAGGTCCCTTCCACCCACATTCTCCTCTTTCTTCTCTGACTTTGGTGCCATGGCTCCTCCGCATTCGCCCACGTGCCCTCCACAGATGAGCTCTTTTCACACACTTGAGTCTTCTTGCTCCGGTAGCTGTCAGGGCCCTGTCCTGCGTCCACCAGGGTCCTCTGGGTCCCTGTGCCCTGTGATATCTGCTGGGGAGGGGAGTGCTGGTTTGCGGAGCGCCCTGGAAGCCCAGGGCCTGGGCCACGCACCCAGGCGGCGCCCCTCTGGCTCTCCGTGGCGCCTCTCATGGACGAGTCAGCCCTGGGCTCTGCTGCTGGCACACGCTTGGTGCGGTGCATATCTTCTTGCTGAATTGGGTCGAGCACGTCAGTTAGGAGAGCATGGCGGCTGTGAGAGCTGCCCAGAGCCTCGGTGCGGCAGTGTCTGCTTGACCTTCTGGCAGAGGAGCAAGGTGTGGCCAGGCACAGGGAGTTACCCTGACCACTCTTGTTTTTAATCCAGTGAAGTGAATAGTTTCACTGTGAACACCTCTAATTTAGCGGTAGTTCTGCTGCAAGGGGTTGTCTTTGTATGATAACTTTCTCCCAAAGAGATTAAGGATCCCTGTAGTTTGAATTGTGGGGCTCGAAGAGTCTGGTCAGGGTGCCTCGCTTGGGCTCCTTATGGCCCCCGTGCCCACGCTGCACCTCCCTCCTGGCAGGACACAGGGCTACGGCGTCTTCCCACAAGCCCCGGAACCCACGAATCAGCAGCAGGGAACAGGTCATAGGCAGCGTCTGCCCACGCGGGGCTGAGAGCCCAGGCATGCAGCCTGCTCCGGGGCTCCAGATACCCCAGGCAGGGAAGGCCGGGGTCTGTAGACCCCAGGGATTCTGGACTCAGGGTCAATACTCAGCCAGCAAAGATGAAGGACGGGGCAAAGCCAGTTCCCTCTGAGGGAAAAGAACGCACGCGGAGGGTTTGGGACCACAGAGAGCCTGAGAGTGCCGGGAGCCCCACTTCTCCCGCACGGGGTGCCGGCCTCGGCCCGCAGCCCCGGGGCCTCGCAGTGAGGTCAGGTCGTAGCAGAGGCGAGCTCGCAGCTGGAGTCCGCGTTCCGCGTCCCTGTGCTTTGTGCTTTCCATGTGAAGAAGTGTGGGACTGGGCCGGGGGACGAGTCTCCAGAGGTGCGGCGGGGGGGGTGTCTCCTCCCTGACAGGAGCACTGGTCTCCCTGGGGGTTTTCTTAGGGCCTTTGTGGTGAGGACACGGCCCCGTGGTGTGTCCCTGATGCATCCCTGTCCCAGGGATGGCCCCTCCTTTGGGTGTTCCGGGTCACCCACCCACCTGTGCTCTTCTTAGGAGACAGGCACCCTGGGGGACAGCAAGAGTCTCGGAGATTCTCGGTGGGGGTTGCCCCCAGTGTCGGCTCCGGTGGTTTGGAGGTTCCAGAGTCAAGGGAGTTGCTCCAGCTTGTATGATCGTGGGTGCCACTCACACTCCCCCCAAAGGAAGTGGGGTGAAGGAGGCCAGTGACGCTCCTGTGAAGCGAGGGTGGCCCTCGCGGGGCTGAGGCCGTGCGTCTGCCCGCTTCCCCCGTGGCGGCTGTTTGTCTCGGTTCTCTGCGGGCTCTGAGGAGGAGGGGTGTGTCTTGTGCAGGTGTGCCAAGTCCGAGGACGTAGTACATCTTCAGCAGAAGGTGCCCAAGCTGCCGGCCGGCCTGCTGGGGGGGTTCTCTGCTGACTCTCTAGCTCGGCGTTGGGAGGGGCCTTGACCCCTGTGTCCCTTGTTGCGACCCCTTAACCATGGTGTCCTCAGACTTCACAGGAGGGTGACCGTTCCTTGCCCCTCCTTCCTTCTTGAGGGCGGCTTGTGCTAGAGGCAGTCCCCACGCTTCTGACCCAGGGCGCGAGTCCAGCTTCTCAGCCAGAGCAGCAAGGACTCCGAAGGGCATCTGGTCAGCGAACCTGTTTGCAAGTTTTCCTCTTTGAGAAGAAAAGGCCTCGCAGGTCCAGCACCATTGATAGAACGTGACGTGGCCTCTGAGCCAGTTATTCTCCATTTGTCTGCATTTCTGTTCCCCAAGTCTTCCCTGTGGCTTTCCCGTGGCCGGTCCGCGTATCAGGAGGGGGTGGCCGCGCATGAGCAAGGCCTGGGGGCAGGGCCAGCCAAGGAGCGGCCGCCTGGATGCCAGGTTCGCGCACTGCCTGAGCCGAGAGGAGTGGCCGCGGCTGCTCGCATTGTCGCTGGGTCCCTTCTGAGGCAGCCTGGCCGGGTCGCAGACCCGGTGGAAGCGAGGTGAGGAAGGCCTCAGTCCTGCTTGCCGGCGGAACCCTCACCAACGGCTGTCTTTTCCCCCCACCTCAGAATAGCATTCCTTTCGAACACCACGGCAAGTAGCTGCACGTCTCCCGCTGGAAGGCAGCACCGGGTGAGTGTGCTCATGTCGGGGCCCGGCAGGCGGGCGCGGACCACCCCTGCGTCCGCCCCGGGGGTGCGCAGACGGGACCGGGCTTGCATGCCGGGCACTGCCGGGAGAGCACGCGCCCTCCGCCCGGTGTTTCTCCTCGAGCGGATTCTGGAGCATCTCCGAGCGGGGTGGCCCCGGGCCACTCGAGCCGCCCAGCCCCAGGGTCCGTGGCGTGGGGCGTGGGGCGTGTGTCGTCCTCAGCTGAGCGGGCCGTGCTTGGTGGGGGCTCTTGCGCTCTTGCTGCGGGAGTCTCCCGGTGGTCTCTGCCGCCCTGGCTTTGTCATTCTCTTCTTTCGCATTATTTCTGTCCTCTTTTGTTTTTCTTTCTCGAGCTCGGTCTCTGCCCAGCATCCCGTCCGTGCTGCCATCTGTATTAACCCGTCAGCCACAGCCGCCTGCTCCCCTGCCTGCCGTCGGCACATGGCTGGGCGTCCGAGCCAGGCCTGCTCCCGTCGGTGACGCCGTGGCCCCGCGTGGCCAGGGCTCGCTGCTGCGGTTCTGGCGCGGCCGCGTTCCCAGGGGTGCCCTGACGGGAGCTGCTTCTCACGCCTGCCCCCACGGGGAATCCCAGTGCCCACACGGTGCCTGGTCCCCGCTTTCTGAACGCCGGGTTACTTTCCAGGAAGGGGGTGCTGGGAGCAAGCGCCTCTTCCAGCTTGGACTCTGTCTGGTCTAATCGTTCTCGAGCTTCCAGCTCCGTGGCCACCTGGCCTCCTTGCTTGCACGCCTCTTCCTCCTTCCCCATCTTCGTGTCACTCGTTCCGCTGAGCACGTGTCCTGGCCGCAGAGGGACCTTCCGGAGTGGCTGGGCGTCTGGCGTGGGCGTCCAGAGTAGGGCTGGGCAAGCGTCCGTGTGCCCCCCCACCCCTCGCCGTCACCGCTGTGTTGTGCCCGAGCCTGGCCGGCCCCGTGCCCCTGGCCTCATGCTGACCTTCTCCTGTGCTTTGGCTCCGACAGATTCCCGGTCGGGTGGCTTCCAGTGGTCTTCAGTCTGTGGTGCACCGATGAGAACTTTCCGCTGTGAAGGGCAGACAATGCATGGCTGGTCTACTCTGTTACAATGGCTTTCCTAGTGACGCGCCCCCTGGTAACGCCGGGAGCTCTCCAGGCCGCCCACCCAGCGACGCCCGTGGGGGAAACCAAACAAACTAAACCGGACAGACCGCAAAGCTCTGCCGTCGCAGGGGCTGCACCGAGGGCCTCCCACGTGGCCCGGCTGTCTCGGGCTGGGAAGAAAAGCAGAGAGTGAGAGACGGTTGCAGAGAGAACCAGACTCCCGCTCAAGAGCCTTTCCGTCCCCTGCAGGCGGCGCCCTGCTCCCTGACGAGCCCACTGTAACTACCGATCTTCTACTTGGTTAAGACAGTTTTGTATCATTTTGCTAAAAATTACTGGCTTAAATCTGTGTAAAGAAACCTGTCTTTTTATTGTTTCTCTCTCGTCTGTTTGTGCGGTCTTAGACAGATGTTGCCTCTAAGGAGCCCCCGGAGCAGAGGCTGGCGTCAGGGAGCAGAGCGCGGGCGCCGTTCTCTGCTTTGCGGTCCGTGTGTGGTGTGGGCCGCTGTGGAGAGGGGTTTTCTCGTCAGAAGTGCCGTCCCGTGTAGACGTGTGTGTCTGTGCCCCGTGCGTGTCCGTGCGTGTCCGTGTGTCTCGTTACGCGGGTTCTGGCCTCCGCTGTCCTGTCCCCACTGAAGCCGGAAGGCCCATGCGAGGCGGCCCCAGAGCAGTTAGCGAGGGCAGCGGCGCCTGATCTCCGTGGACCCGGCCCGGAGGAAGCCGAGCACCGAGGACCGCCAAGGCCAAGGCTTTGCGTGTGCGTTGCTGGCACCTCAGGAGAGGATTTCGAGCCAAGAGACATTGGGCCTCTCGTGGGGGTCGCGTGTGATTATTTTGGTGGTGGTGTTGCCTCAGTGTCTTTGAATTTGAGAAGTTTTCTGAACAGACTATAACTGTGATCGCTGTAGATTGGCCCTTAATTGTTAACATCTCTGTGCTCAGAACCAAGGGCATGGTGGTGTGCCCGGCGCCGGCTTTGCCCACAGAGGCCTCGGCCCAAGGGAACCCGCCCTCAAGTGCCAAGAAGCCAGTGACTCGACCTGTGTCCAGGAGGGTGTGGCGCCACGCACTTCCTTCCGGGACTGTTGTTGGAACCTAGCAAACCCCACAGGGGTCAAGAAGCAGGGCGGGGCTGACTCTCACAAGAAAGACCCTCTCGGGGCCCCTGGGCTCCTGGTGGTCTTCCAGGACACCCCCCCATCTTGTCACAGAGGCACCAGGTGGGGGTGGTAGCCGGGAGCCCCCCGTCGCGGGAAACAAGGTGCAATATAGGCATTCATGGGAACTTCTGCCTCCTCCCGTCTCCCCCTGCACAGCGCTCTGTGTGGAAACCGGGGAGGAGTGTCCGTGTCTGTTTTCCCCTCCTGCCCCCTCAGCCACTGGCGCCGGAGTGCAGCCGTTTGCTTCTTTGTGAATCCTGAGCTGGTTACTCTGTTTTGGGGTGCAGGGCCTTGGCCGGGTGGAGTGGTGTTTCTGGGAGTGCAGCGCGAGCTCGGGTGGACCAGGGTGGCTTGGGCACCCTCCCCAGGGGTGCGTCTGTCCCCGGCGGGGTGTGGGCAGCCGGAGTGCCCCGGGTGCCGCCCGAGACCTGTAGGGGCAGACTTCCCACGCCCTGCATCTGGGCTTCCACTGGAAATTGCTGGATTACTTTGATAGGCGGGCCCGGCTCCGGGGCCTCAGCTGTGCGGCTGTCTGCCTGTCCGTCCGTCCGTCCGTCCGTGCACACTTGCTGCCCGCCCAGTGTTCAATTCCCCGTCACGACCGCAGGACACGTAGTTGCAACGTCTGTATCAACCTGTGTATTGGTGGCCAGTCTCTGACTTGGCACGTTTGTGTGATCACTGCATTTATGTATCACCCACCATGTAAATAATAAATCCATGATGACTTCTACCTTCCCCTGCCCTGCCCTTCACATGGTCTTTATTTCATCCGTTTGAGAGGCGTGGGTGGATGACCCACACGAAGACGGACCTGTCAGCAGGCGTGTTTTGTGTCCGACCTGCCATGGCCTGTTGGTGGGGTTGGTGTAAGCTGGTCGGGAGCAGGTGGTGGGGACGGGCTGCCGCTTCTGCAGTTCCAGAGCGGAGGCTGCACGGGTCCTGCGCACACACAGGCCAGTGCGCTCGGGGGCCCTTCCCCCCCAGCCTTGACTGCCTTCACCCAGTGGGCGCCTGAGTCCCATGGCCCTGGCAGCAGCACCAGAAGGAAGCACTGCCACCTGCCTGGAGTGGGGAGTGGGCAGCGCGGTACCAGGGCCCTGCGGCCACCAAGGGAGCATATGGTTCCTGTGAGGCGGCTCCAGGGTGGGTGCCTCCCTTTGTTGAACTTGTGGCCTTGGTCTCCCTCTCCCACTTGCACTCTTGAAGCCCTGGAGTCCCCGTGAGCCCCACACCCCACCGAACAGGAAGGTGTGGGGTCGGCCTGCGTGCACCTGAGGAGCCAGCTGCCCCTAGCGAGTGTGCGGGAGCCCAGTGCCACCTGCCCCACAGCCTTTGGCACTTGGGGGTGTCCTGGAGGCCGTGGGGCTTGAGTCCCTGCCTTTGGGCCCCCGGCCCTTCCCTTCCTGCCACTCTGGCTGAACCCACTGGGCCGCCAGGTTCTGGAATAGGGTCCTCTGCCCAGAGCCTAGCAGCCCCCGTCTTCCTGACTGGGGGTTCGGTCGTTGGGCTGGCACGTAAGGTTCAGGGCTTGGGAGTGTGTGCAGAGCCTCCACTGAGAGAAAGCTGTCGGGAGCCCCTCCTGGAAACCCCACACCCTGTCCCTCATCCCTCTGTTCTCTGGTCTCCTGGCAAGACCTTTGGAAGCTGGGCCTGGGTGCTGCCTCCCCTGCACCCGTGTGTTTGGTTACAAGGGTCGGCCACGTTCTGCATCCTAGGGCCATGGGTTAGACGCTGGGAAGGACTGGGCAGCCCCGCCCACCCCGTTCAGGCCCCACATGCATGTGCCAGGGGCTTCTCCACATAGGCCCTTCCCAGTGTGTGTACGTGGCAGGTGCCCCCAGCTCCGGCCAGGCCAGGGGCAGCAGTCCAGAGTGATTTGGGGTGACGTGTGCATGCCTTCCAAGGAGGGGCCAAGGGGGCCCACTGAGAGGGGGTTTGGCACAGGCGCCTGCCTCACTTGCAGGGGTTGGTCCCCACGGGGTGCTGGAGGGTGAGGGCCCACAGGCCCATGGACACTGACTGCTCTGTCAGGGAGGAGTGCTCAGCCCTATGTGGCCACAGCTTCCTGAGGACAGCCACGTTTCCTTTGTCCCATGTCGGGCCCAGCCGGAAACACCTAGAACCAGAAAACTAGGCAGATAAGACCGCTTGCTTAACTCTGCCTCTGGCCTGGAACCTCAGCCTCCGGTCTGGGGTGGAGGCGTTGTTGATACTGTGCCTGGCAAAGGGTCTTTGGGTGCCCCTAGCATGTCCACCAAGGTGCCGGCTAAGGGACAGGTGGACCCGTGCTCACCCCAGAATGTGTGTACTCTCCCGTGGACCCCAGCCCCCGGGCCAGCTGTGTGTATCCTTCCTCGATTGGAGTGGTGCTGGCACATTGACCATCTCCAAACTGCTTAATATTGTGTCCCCAGGGCAGGATTTGGTGGGGGGGGGGTGGTCTCCAGTCCCCATGCTGGGCCAGCCTTTGGACACAGGCATGGAGACGGGTGAGAACGCACACTTCGGCTGCTCCTGGCCAGTGCTGGGGAAGCACTTCAGGGTGAGGGTTGGGGAGACTGCAGTGTGAGGTCCAGGAAGCCCGAAAGAGCTTTGCGCAGCCAGCAGCGACCAGACGGAGCTCCTGCGGCCAAGGAGGGGCGGGTACAAACAGCCCAGCGGGCCCTGCCTGGCCCACCTGAACACAGGCTAAGGCGGTAGGTGCGGGGCTACACCCTGAACCCTGCAGCAGCTGGCATTGCCACAGCCCCCGCCCCAGGCAGACCAGGATGGACCTCAGAGCCCTGGGGCTGTGGGCGGGCTCTGCAGGCAGGTGCCCGGCTTCTCCACACAGCTCGATGGGCACGTGGAGGAGGGAGAGTCCCAGCCCTTCCCCCCGGGCACCCTCCGGGGGTGACGTCCCTTGCCGGGACAAGATGTGAGCTTTCCCTTGCTTTTCATTGCAGAGGAGCAGGGACGTGGCGTCTCTCCGGCTGCACGCTGCCCGCCAGGGTGCCCGCTGCCGTCCCCAGCGCCCGCGACGCACCACCTACTGAGGCGGCCCCAGCGGCCTCTGACCGGCCTCCCAGCCACGCAGGCCACCACTGGCCACGAGGGCAGGTGGGTGTGAGGTGCCCAGGGCGAGGCCGAGCAGGGCTGGATGAGGAGGATGGGAGCAGATGCCCACCCTGGGCGCTGACCACATAGGGCCACGATCAGCCAACCGAGGGGTGAATAAATGGAAGGCAGGAAGATCATTTTCTTTAAACACACACATAGAGAACATGAATCACACGTATGTCTCTGCCCAAGTGCCCACGCCTTGAAGAGGCTCCTGGGTGCAGCGAGACCCCCGCAGCACATCCCCCTTCCCTGCCAGGCACCGGGCCCCTGTGTGGATGCTCTGAGCCGTCTGGGCTCCTGCGGCACGGGGTCCAGAACAGGCAGCATTTAGAAAGCCAGCCTAGCTGACAACGGCCAGAGCCACTTTGTAAAAATGACCAGGTTGTCTGTTGAAAAAGTGAGTTCGGAGCCAGCAGTCGGACCCCTGCCCCTCGTAGAACGAGACCCCAGTTCTTTGAAGACATTCCTTCCAAGGTGGTTCCTCCCATACGCAGGTTTATTTCAGACCTTCAGAGGTGGAGGGGAGGTTTGTCCCCCAGACACTCGGCGAGGGGTGGTCTGGGGCGCCTTGGTGGAGGGGGGGCGGGACAGGGTGCAGCCAGCCACGTGCAGGGGGTGGTTCTCTCCCAAGACGGTGCCGCTCTGGCCCTGATCCCAGTCGTGTTGTCTCTGAAGCGTGGCTTTCTAGGTCCCTGAGCTCAGCGGTGGGCACCGGGCTGCTCTGGGGTCAGCAGGCTGGGGCCCCGGTGCAGACGGCTTGCAACCTCGCGGCTTGGCTCTACCACAGACCTGCTTTGGAATGACACGGTTCCCACCCCACCAGCCCCTCGAGACACACGGAGGGCCCCACCCAAGCCAGTCCTGTTTGTGAAATAAACACGAGCCTTGAAGTCTCTGTCCGGTTCCCTCAGCCCTGCTGGCCTCCTTGGCTCAGACACTCGTTTCTGGGGTGTGAACGACCTCCCCGTTTTTCTCAGGCTCTGCTTTCAGGAAGTGCTCCACCTCTCGAGAGTCCACCCTCACGTCCGCGGGCGGCTTGTGGCGCTCCTCCTCCTCCGCGGCCGCCTCGGGCCTCTTCCTGATGCAGAAGAAGTTGCCCAGCAGCAGCACGAGGGAGGAGGCCACCACCTCGGCCCCTGCGAGGACAAACACGTACTGGTAGACGTGCGTCGCGTCCAGGAGCTTGCCTACAAAGGGGCGACAGCGTCAGCGTCAGCCTGGGCTGAAGGTCACCCCCACGGTCACCAGCTACCTGGGCACCTTTGTGCTGTTGGGAACAGCCCAGGGGCACCCTGCCCCGGCTTCTCCTCCCCGCCAGGGGCCGCAGACCAAGAGGCTTGGAGGAGGGTTTGGAGCAGTGCGGGTGCAGGTTCAGGGTGAGTGCCTCATCTGAGGCGCCCGGAGGTGTGTGGCCATACTGCCTGTCCGCTGCCACCGGGGAGGCCTCTTCACCTGTGGCCTTCACAGGAACTGCCTAGGCCCCAGAAGGACCCCCAGGCACTCACGGGGTCCTGTGGGTGCGGGCCTACAGAGTCAGCCTGGGAGACCCCTAGGCCCACACCATTTAAAATCACACCCCAGGACCTTCTCAGCCTTTGCAAAGAAGAGTAAAAGCTCAAAGTAACGAAAGCTGACCCCCCCAGCTGGGCTCTGAGCTGGCCTGCCCGCAGGGAGAGCACCACCCTCAGGATTCGGCACGTGCCTGCCCTTGGTCCAGGCCCGTGGCCCCCTCTGTGGTGGACCAGGCAGGTCCCCAGGAGGTAGGCATGGCCAGCATTCGCTCCTGACACCTCTTGGGTCTGTGCTGGAATACGGGTGGCCTGCCCACCTGGGCAGGTGTCCCTGCAACTAAGAGTCCTCCCGTGATGGGCCCCACCCCAGGAAGGCTGTGCCCCACCACTCACCGCCCGACGGGGGTCCAATGAGCACGGCAATGGCCTCCAGCAGCAGCACGAGGCCGATGGCACTGGAGAACTTCTGGGTGCCAACAATCGCCATGAGCACCTCGAACTGCAGGGCCCCCACCATGCCGTAGGAGATGCCAAAGAAGATGCAGAAGACCACCAGGCCACCGTAGTCGCTGGCCGTGGACCCCGTGAGGTCTGTGAAGCCGTTGAAGAACATGGAGAAGCTGAAGAGGTAGACGGAGTACGGCCGCACCTTCTTAAGCCCTGTGATGAAGCCCGCGGTGGGCCGGGCGAAAATGTCAATGAAGCCCAGCACGGTGAGCAGGAAGGCAGCCTGGGTGTCGGGTACACCCAGGTCCTTGGCATAGCTCACCACGAACACGGGGGGCACGAAGAGCCCCAGCACCATGATGGAGGCGGCCACGGCGTAGATGACGAAGCCACGATCCCGGAAGACGCTCAGGTCCAGCAGCCGCCGGGCTGGCCGCTGGGTCTCGGGCCCCGAGCCCAGCCGGGGCGCCTCCAGCGGCCTCATGAGCGCGGCACACACGCAGCAGTTGAGCAGGAGGCCCCCCAGGATGAGGAAGCCGCCCCGCCAGCCGTAGTGGTCCTGCAGCAGCTGCCCCAGGGGGGACAGGGCGCACAGGAACACGGGGCTGCCCGCGGCCGCCAGCCCGTTGGCCACGGGGCGCCGCTTGTTGAAGTAGCGGTTGAGCATGATGAGGGAGGGCTGGAAGTTGAGCGCCAAGCCCAAGCCTGCGGGAGGGGATGGCGGGGAAGGCGTCAGCTCTGCCTTCCTGGCGCCGTGTCCCAGTCCCCCTTTTGCCCAGACACAGGCTCCGGCCTGAACAGTCGTATGAAGGGTCTGTGGGTGTCCGTACGAGGGGCCCGGTATGCATTCAGAGCCCCTGTCACCAGCCAACATGCTGGGAGAGACAGACGGGGGGTCGAGGGACAGACTGGCGCCGGGGGTGGGAGGCCACCCACAGCCGCCCCTTCCCGAGAGGCCCCCCGCACTGCCCGCTATCCGGCCACTGAGGGCTGAGCGCGCCGTGGCCTGCGCTGCTCCCTGCCGGGCCCCACTCACCGGTGATGACCCCAGTGGTGAGGTAGAGCTGGATGATGCTTCTGCAGAAGGACGCAGCCACCATGCCCAGGGACGCCAGGAGGCCACCGGCGAGCATGACGGGCCGGCAGCCGAAGCGGTTCACGCACACGCTGCAGAGCGGGCCTGGGGGTGGGGGGCACAGAGCTGGGCCCAAACTCTCCCTCCCTGGTGCCCCCCCCCACAGCTCAGCAGACACGCCAGGTGTCCAGGATTCGAGTCACACCCAGACACCCTCCCAGGAGAAGCACGGCCACTCTCCTCTGTGTGGTCCGTTTAGGCATCAAGACCCAAGTGTCCGTAAAGGACAGTTCCAGAGCCTCGTCCTCCGAGACTACGTACGGCTGTGCAGGTACAGCCTGTCGTCGGACAAGGTCCTACAAAGACTTGGCCTGTGCTAGCTCCGCCCCGTGGGGAGCCTCAGCTCTGGGGCCCCCTGGGCCCTGCCCTCCTCCCGCCCCCAGGCCTTCCTGCCCGTGCGGCCCGTGGTGAGCTCCCGAGGTGAACGCCAGGCGTGACAGCCCCTCACCTGTCCCATACAGCATGGCCAGCAGGATGGAGGAGATCCAGGCCGTGTCACTGTAGCCGATCCCAAACTCACGCATGAGCTCCTTGAAGAAGACGCTGACTGCCTTGGGGAAGGCGTAGGAGAAGCCCGTGACGACGAAGCAGCCTAAGAGGACGGCCCAGCCCCAGCCCCCGTCGGGGGCCTTGATGCCGGTGGGGCCCTCGTCGACCACGGCGCCGCCCATGGCCAGGACTGGTTGTGCGTCCCTGAGGAAGGAAGGTCCCTGAGGACGGAAGGCGAGCCGCTAGTCTGGCTGGGCCAGCCCCTCGCTACCTCGGAGCCCCGGCTCCGCCTCAGGCCCTCACCTGGGCCTCACCTGCACTTGGCGCCGCCGGGCAGGAGGGTCTGGGCTGAGTGGCAGCTGCTGCCGTGCTCCCTCCCCCGCTCAGGCCTGGCCCGCTCCCACCCAGCTGCCTCTAAAGGGCAGTGGCTTTTTTGGGCTCAGCAAGGTCTCAAGTTTCCTCCTGAGGAGGACAGACCCCAGCAGGGAAGTCAGCCCAGCGCCCAGCGCGTCCTCCGGCCTGACCCTGTGCGGGTGGCAGCCCGCACCGCCCCCCCCCCCCGCAGGCAGGCAGGTGGCCCCTGAGACCTAATCTAGGTGTAGCCAGCCGTGCCCCCCACCCCGGGGAACGGGGCTCCCAAGTGAGAGCCCGACCTAGAGGGGCTGATCTCCCAGGCTTTGCTTGCAGGCGGGAGTGGGGGTCGCCGGTGGAGGCCGTCAGGCAGCAGCCCCCAGTCCGTGTCCCCAGGCCCACGGATGCCCCCCACTGCTCACTGTGCTGGTGCCGACTCCCGCCACCCAGTAATTCTCCGAGGCTATTCCAGGAGAGGCTGGGGGCCTCTGCCCAAGGAGGGGGAGATCCCAGGGCGGCCAGCAGGCCTGAAGGGAGGGAAACGTGGGCAGGGGTGCGGCTTCCATGCGGCCCCCTGGAGCAAACCACCTGCGCCTCCCTCTCCAACCCACCACTTAGCCGCGTCAAGGTACAGGAACTAACTGGATGGGCCACCCGTCCAGCTGGAGACCCCTGTCTCCACCCGACCCAGAAGTGAGGCTGCTGGCTTCGTCCGTCCCCCCCCCGCTCACCGGACAGAGGCTGATCCCCGGGGAGAGCGCCTCCTCCGTGCAGGTGCTGCAGCCCGCGCCTCTCCTGCCAGCGGCCAAAGACCAGCTCTGGGGGGAAGACGCCCCGAGGGGCCGTTTGCCAGTTGCGTGGTGTAAACGCCCCACCTACACTGATGCCCAGGAGCGACCCAACCAGACCTCACAGCCTCTTTTCCAGCCACCTCGCTCCGCCCCCTGCCTCTTTCTCGCCTCGTCCTTGACCTTGCAGAGCCCCCTGGGGGGCCCATTTCTGTGTGCGAGGCATACGCGGAACCCGGGTCAGGACTTTGGAGTGAGGACAAGGGCCTCTGTGCCTGGCCTGTGTGAGCACAGGGTCAGGTTGGCCGGGAGGGAGGAGAAGGCATGTGGAGAGTAACCCCCTCCCTGCCTCCGGCCCGCCCCCACCCCCAGCCTCGGGGCCACAGACGCCGTGCCCCCTGGGACCCTGATTCAGTGGTCTCGGGGGCATCCACACTCTGATCCAGAGGTGTGGCCTGTGTCAGGGGGGTGTTTCTCCAGGACTCTCTGGGTGATTCCCAGCAGTGGCTGCTGGTTGAGAGCGCCACCGTTAGATGACCAGACCCCCAGGAGCCAGCTGGCCACAGGCTGATGACGGGGCTGACACAGGCCACTGGAGCAGAACACAGCCCGGCCCCCGCTCCGGGCTGGGCCAGAGGTCCGCTCCAGTGCCTGCCCTGGCTGCCCGCTGGGCCAGGCCTCGCTGACCCCAACACCGCTTCTGGGAAACCCAAGAGAACCCGTCTCCTCCCTGGGCTCCCGGACCCTGTGCCCTGTAGGCCCACCCGCCCTGCCCCGAGTGCTCAGAAGGCTCCTGGGCCTAAGAGCCAGCCGCAGGGTGTCCCCCAGGCTAAGGGGGGGCCTGGGGCGCCCAGGACACAGAGGCTGCAGGTCTGCCCACAGGCCCGTGGCCTGGCACAGCACCCCCAGCTGGCCCCTTGCGCTTCTCAGGCATACCTGGAACCTGGGACGGGCCTCTGCCAGGATCGCCTGGCCCCGGCCCTGGGTTCCCGCCCCCAGATCCCCTCCACAGACCTTGGGTCACCCGCTGAGGACGGGATGGAGGGGCGAACGCATCCCACGGCCGAAACCCCGAGCCCCGGATATTCCTCGTCCTCCTCAGCCCTAAGCTTAAAAGATCCCTGCAGTACACGCAGCAGGGAAACTTAATTAAAAAAAACAAAAAATACGTTTCAGGAATGTGCTTCGACGTAATGACACCGTTTAAGGCAGAAAGCACAAACCTGAGCCCCAGGACAAAGGAGCTTGGTGGCGGTCGCGGGCCCAGGGGGCTGGCCATCCCCAGCATCCGGGCTTGTTTGGGGTTGTGAGCTTATGGACGTTCATTGATGTTTAAAACTAAACCAAGTGGGCCACTCAAAGGCCAAAGAGGGAAGTGTGTCTGGCACCAAAAATTAGGAGCAGCTCAAGTCTGTAAACCCAGAGTCACAGAACCTGGGGCCTCCCTCTGAGACTTCGGCTGAACCAGCCTCACGTGGCACTCGGCAGAGGAACGCAGGCCGCGGCCTCCGATGCCCTGTTCTCTGCTTAGCTGCCCCCCACCAGGGCTGGGCCTCCCTGGAGGTTCCCGTGGTCCTCAGGAGACACGGGGCATCCCCTGAACTAGCATCTAGGAGGGTGATGGGGCAGGGGTGCCAAGGCCTAGCGGCCGGGAGGGTACAGCGTGCTTCAAGACCTGTGTGGGCCAGGTGGCTGCCACGGGAGGTTCACGTGGGGAGTGTGGCCGTCTCTCCCACCCGTCCCTAGAGGCCCCAGCGACTTCAGACACTTTCCTCCCGGCTACCCCCCAGCCTAGCGTGCCAGCCACACTAGAACGACCCTCTACCCATTGCCCACAGCAGCCAGGCCTCAAAGTGAGGTTTCTCAGCAAGGCCTCAGTTATGCTGGTGGGGGTGGGGGTGGGCAAGCAGGGAAGGGAATTGGGGCCTCGGTTTGGAGCGAAACCTCGGGTTTCGCTCAGGAGGGCTTTGCAACTGTAAGGCCCCCAGGTAGAGAAGGGGCTGGGATTTCCAAGAGCAAAATGGCCTTGTCAACCCAGCTTGCCTCCGGGGAGGGTCTGGAGGAGTGGCCTCCTTGGGGACTGGTGGGGGACCCTCACTGCAACGTGCCAGAGAGGCAGTGCCGGCACATCTATGGGCACACACCAGCCAGCTGGCCTTGTGATGACATTTACCCTCCCGGGGAAGCATGTGAACCACGTCCCCAGCCCATAAATAACCCGCCCTCTGGACCTCAGAAAGCTGATCTCCCCCGTGGGGCGTGTGTGCCCGCTCTTGGGTCAGGTGAGGCTCCAGGAGCTGCCCCTCCAGTTCCCGAAAAGGTCCCACTGCCCCAGGCAGCTGGGAGTGAGCTGAGGAAGGCCCAGAGAAAAGTGTGCGTGGGGGTACTCAGTCCGTTCAGCAGACCACACATCTGAGCTCCCAAATCCAGGCCTTCTGCCAGCTTCTCCCTCAGGGGTCCACTGGCTGGCTGTGTTCAGGGGTCAGGACTCCAGACCCCGGCCCCTGACCAGCCTGGCAGCCTGCCAGGTGTGTGCTCCACTCACCTGGGCACCCCCACCGGGAGGACTAGGGCCGAGCTCCCACAAACAGCCTGGCCTCGACCACCCCCACAGCTCGGCTTCACCCACTTGCAGAACGCCTCCTGCTGACCCGTTGCAGCCGCAGACCCACGGCTGTCCCCAGGGCGCCCGGCCACCTTCCCCCCGGGCCTCTGCTGGTGGGCCTCGCACCCACCTCGGATCCTGGGTCTCTGGCCCGTCAGCTTCCAGGGCACGCCATGTCCCCTAGGTTCACTGTGGCGGCTTCGACTCTAGAGCCCGTAGGTTCACCTTCTGGGGAGATTGGCCAGTTAACTACCCAGACTTCCGGGCCCCAGAGACCAGCTCCAGGCGGGCGGGGCAGGAGAGGAGCCATCGCATTCCCTCCTGCGCTCTTGCACCAGGAGGCCTGGGACCCACGCCTGGGCACCAAAGAGACCGCCCCGTGCGGCTTGCCCCTGGCTTCAGTGGAGCCCCAGGGTCCCTGGAGCAGGGGGGTGGTTGACAGAAGAGGGTGATGCCTCCAGGAGGAGGGAGAGCCTCCCAGGTTCCCTTCTCTTCCTTTCCCCGGGGTCCCTGTTGTGTAAACAGGTAACAGCGTATCTAGATGCGCCCAGAAGGCAACACTGGTTTGGGTGCTTGTCCCCCTCCCAGGGCCGATACGGGACCCCAGATGCCCGCCCCCACCCTGCCCCCACCTGCGTGCAGAGCTGTTGACTGGAGGGAAGTGCCTGGGGCTTTTTCTGGGGATGTGGGCCATGAGCACGGGGTGAAGGTCTGCCCCAGGCAAGCTCAGCCAGCCTGTGCCCTGCACCCCACATCCGCTGACCACAGCCCCCCCCCCAAGGCATGTCGGGTGCCCCCAGAGCTCTCAGGTGGGTTCACATCTTGCAGAGGCCACTGGAGTGAAAACACACTGCCCTAGGGCCAGTCGCTCTCCAGCGCCGTGCCTCGTGTGACCAGGAGGGGGCTGTGGGCAGGTGGCCCTGTGTGCGGTTTGGGGCTCACCCTGTCAGAGCCCCCTCATCCAGAAGGCCCAGAGTGGCGGCTGGAGCAGGTTGAAAGCAACCCTCTCGAGGCCTGGACCCTGCCTGGCCTGGGAGTGGTGGGACTGCCCATCACATGGCCATCTTGTCCCACTGCTCAACTCCCTGCAACCCCTCCCCCCAAGCCAGGGCCCTAAGGCCAAGGCCAAGAAGGGCTCTCGGCACCAGTAACCTCGGCAACCGGGAGGGGCCCCTCCCCCCCGCCACCCGACTGGGCCTGGTGGCAGGTGGGGGTCGGCCGACCTTGGTGGGGCTAGGCGGTCACCAGCAGGGTGGAGACAGGGAGGGGTGCGGGAAGGGAGCGAGCCCCGCCTCGCCACCCCGCCGGCTCGGCCGGCCGACGGACGTGGGGGACGTGACCGCGCCAAGGGAGGAGCCGCCGCCGTATTGCCTGGAGTAGGCGCCCTCCCCGTCTGCTAGTCCGCTACCGTATAGACCAGCGCCGGGCCGCCGGGGCAGGGGGCCCCAGAACGCGGTGCGGAAGGAGATCCCGCGGCTCCCCGGGGCGGGGCCGACTTCGTTTGGCCTCGGCTGGGGCCCGGCCGTGTGTGCGCAGTTCCGGCTGTGAACTCCCGTCTCCTGAAGGCCGCCCCGCCCCACCCATTTCACAGACGGGGACTGAGGCCCGGAGGCCCGTCCTTGCCTGCGCGCCCGGGAGGGTCCCCAGGCCCCTCCACTCCGGGCCCACGTTGGTCCTGGCTCGGTGCGCCCCAGGCCTGACCCAGAGGTGCCTGCGATGGGCCGACTGCTCTGGGAGGCAGTCTCCCGGGCCTGGGCCCTGGGGCGCCCTGCCGGACCCACCCTGAGCAAAGGGGCCCCGCACAGACGGCAGCACCAGCTCCCTGGCCACCGCCCTGAAGGGCACAGACTCGCTTTTGTTGCTGCCCCTCCAAACAGGTCGCAGCCGAGTCAGAGCCAGGTTCCTCCTGGGTGTCAGGCCCTGCCCAAGGTCACAGCACGCCGTTACGAAGTCTGTCCCGGGGGCAGGCCTCCCGTTGCCCACCTCAGGCCCTGTCCATACCACAGGCCTCTGGGCAGGAAGGTTCCACCGCACCTGAGCCTCTTCTGGGCGCAGACCTCCTACCATGGGACACACCGCCAGCCACAGAGGCCCAGTCCACCCTCGACGACTCGCTCCCGTGTCTGTCTCCCTCTCACACCCAAGCGTGCGCTTCTGGACGCGCAGCTCAGGGCCTCTGGCATGGAAAAGCGCCCCAGCCACTGGGTTGCCTCTTTGTCCCTCACCTAGAGGCCGGGCACCCCCAGTGGCCATGACCTGCTGCTCCCCTTCTACTCACAGCCCCGCCGTCCACTGGCCTGGTCCAGCATCCAGGCGTGTAGTCAACCCACTTTTCAGACAAACAAACTGAGGCCCCCGCTGGTTCTCCCAGGGGGTAGGGGTCTGGGAGGCAGTGGGGCGAACCAGGGAGTCCAGCCTGACTCTCAGAGCGGGGCCCCCTACCTTTCTGCCCTGGGCCTGGGCTGGGAGCCGTCGCCCGAGGTCGGGTGCGAGCAGGCGAGTGTTTGGGCGCGGCGAGAGGCGGGAGGAGGTGAGGCAGGAGCCCGCGGGGCCACGGCACCACCCCGGCCCGGCGCCGAGCCCGGAGCGCACGTGCTCCCCGCGCCCTCGGGAGGGGCCCCTGGCCGGCGGCAGCCACACCAGGTGCCGCCCGCCGCCGCGGCCCGAGTCTTCGCACCCGCGACCCCGCTCGGCCGCCCCGCGCACCCGCCTCGGGCCGGAGCCCAGCCCCCGAGGGCAGCCCGCCGCAGGGACACGCAGGGGGCCGCTCCGAGGGCGCGGCGGGGGCGCGGCTGGCTCCCCGGGGGCCCCCGGAGGGGAGGGGGCGGGGGCGCCGGCCCGGCGGAGGGTCCGGGGACCAGGCGCGCCCCGCCAGCATCCGCGCCGCGCCTACCTGCCGCCGCTCGGCCGCCGCGCGCCTCCGGCTGCCCGGCCGGGGGGACTCCGCTCCGGCCGCTCGCGCCGCACGTCCCCCGCGCGTCACCGCCGCCTGGCGCCGCCCCTGCCGCCCCGCCCGGACCCCGCGCCGCGCGGGAGGGGCGCCCCAGCTCCCGACGGCACCCGAGCTGCGCCGCGCGGAGGGGGCCTCCTCGACACCCCCCCCCCCGCCCCCCGGGCGGACCGCGGCCGGGAGGCAGATGCGCCTTCTCGCCCGGCCGGTCCTGCTCTCTCTGAGCCCGCGGGCCGGCCCCCAGGTGTCGCCCCCCACCCCGGGGCGGCACCCCTGACCCTGTGCGGCTCCCCCCTCGCTGCTCAGCCCCGGGGCGCGCAGGCCTCCCTCCCCAGGCCCCGCTGGGATCTCCGCCCCGCCCAAAACTCCGCTTCTTCCCGGGCGGGGGAGCGGGCCGCGCCCCCCGCGCTGCCTGGGGCACCGCCGACCTGGCACTCAGTCTCCCCGAACTTCCGCTTCCCGGGTGGCTCCGCGCCCCTCCCCTCGGACGCCGGGTGGGACCGCCGGGGTGCAACGCGGGTCCCGCCGCCTCCGTGGCCGCGGCCGCCCCGTGTGGACGGCGGGTCCCGGCTGCACCAAGGAAGGTGCTTCAAGGCCCCCTTGTTCTTAGCTGTCACTTGGGGAGCGCTGAAGCTTGAGGGGGGCCACCCAGCCGACTCTGAAAGGACACTTCAGGTCTCCTGGGACCGGGGGAGGCTGAGGCACCGGCGACTGGGCTCCACGGGGATGGAGGGCGGAGTGGAGGTGCCCCTCGCCCCCCGGAGGCCTTGCTGTGGTGGCTGATGGCCGAGTCCTCCATGCCGCCGCCCCTTCTGAGATGCCACGGCCACCAAGGCCTCCTGCTTTCTCTTCTGGGTGCTGTGAGACCCCTCCCCGCCGCCCTCTGTGGAGAGGACCCTGGCACTCAAAGAGGCTGGGCTGGATCTGGCCCCCAACCCTTTCTTAGGGCCCCACCACCCTCACCCCAAGATGCTAAAGAAACCTCCGCGTAAGCATGCACACGTAGGGAGAAGGTGAGCAGAGCTCAAGCCTCCAGCGCTGGCGCGAGGTCCGAGGCCTCCCTCCCAGATGAAGCCTGGGTCCTGGGTGACCCTAGGGGCACTCGGGGCGGGGGGAGGGGATCCCCATCTCACAATCCAGCCCCGCCTCAGGTGGCACCTCCATTCACCTGCACCTGCCGATGCTCAACTCACAGGCTGGAGGAGGAGGTACCTAGTGTGGGGGTGGGGCTGCAGAAAGGGGTCCCCCTCACCTGGTCGGGCGCCAGGCGGTGGGGCACCGTCTTCCCGGCCTCGGCCTCAGCTTATTTAGACACACACCTGCCCAGCGCGGGGTCCTTACCGCCACCCAGATGTCCCCCAGTATTCCTGGGACCTAGGGGCTGGCTTCCCCCACCCTGGGGACTGAAGATTCCTCCTGGGTGGGAACTGTGCAGCCCTCAGCCCCTGACCCCCACCCCCTGCCCCCACCCCAAGACTGAAGAGCTCCGAGTGGCCGGGGCCTCGCTGCCTTCTCCCAGCCTCCCTAAGTCCAGAGCTGAATTTTCTTTGAACTCCAAGACCTGGGAGGACCCCACACCTCCCCCGGCGATCAGAGGGAGTGCCTGGGATTCCGCCCTTTCTTCCCCCCCCACCCCCTTCGAGGGAAGGGGCCCCAAAGACCCAGCGGGGCCCAGCTGGGTTTTAGCTACGAAGGAGAGCTGGGCCATCAGCCAGGGACACCATGGCTCCACAGGAGCCTTCCAGAGCGGACAGTTCCCCAGGCTCAGAGCCCCTCATGCACGGTCTTCTGTGGGTGTGTGACCTGGGGCCAGCTTGGCTGCCCCCCCAGAGCCGAGGTGGGCACAGGGGGCCAGCTCCTCAGTCACCAGCTTTCTAGCCCCGCCACCGCCCCCCGCAGAGCATTCCGAGGCTGGGAGTAGGTGGTAGAGTGAAGGAAGGGTGACAGAGTGATGACCGCTGGTGGGGCGGAGGGGTAGATGGTTCTGGGGGGGGGGGGTGCCTGGGTGGCTGACAACCAGAGGAAGGGGAAAGAAGTCTCTCCCCAGCACTTCTTCTGGAGCAGTCCTGCAGGGGAGGGCCAGGAGCCCACAGACAGGAACTCCTCGGCCCCACCTCTGAGGACTCCGACGTTCTCTTAACAGGGAGCCTCTCAGCTTCCAAACGCTTAGCATCGGGGTGCCCAGCACTGGGAGGGGCTCAAGTAGCCAGGCTCCATTCTGCACACAGCCCCACGGGGCACCTTCAGGTTTGGCTCTGAGCCTCCCTACCCTGAATCCCCCTCTAGATGCTTCATTCCACTTGAATGGTGCCCTGTGCACGGCAGGGAAGGGGCAGCTGCAATTCCGAGGTGCAGGGGAGGGGCAGAGAAGGCCAAGGGCACCCACCCCGGACCTGGCTCCCCTGCCTGTTCTCCTTCAGCTGCCCTGGGTCAGCCCAACGAATCAGTCTGCCCTTTTCCGGAAGGAAGGGAGCAAAGGACTCCTTGGTGAGGGGGATTCACGGGACTGCCTCTGCCTGGTGCTGGGGGAGGGGTATTCCTGGTGGCCTCATCTGTTCCCGGCCCTGCCCCCCCCCCCCGCCCCGTGGTCCACCACCCCGCCCAGTCCTCTGCGCCATCTTTCGTGAGAGCTGCTCTGTCAGGAGACGGACATGGAAGATGGGTGTCTGCTCAGCCATTTGCCTCACGCCCCAACTCCTTTTCCCTGTGTGTCCAGAGGATGGAAGACGGGCCCGGCGACTGTCTCCAGACATGACCTTGGAAGCCCAGGAGCTCCTGCCCTGGGCCCGACCCAGGGCGCCGCTGATGGAGTCACGCAGGGTCCCCCATTCTCAAACCCTAGGAACTGACCACTGGAGTCCAGACCATGCCACCTGCCTCCTGGACGGGATCAGGGCCAGGACAGGCCAGGTCAGCTGAAGAACGCCAGGCCTTGTGACAGATGTCCAGGCAGAGCCACGGTCTCCTGCCCTCCCTGGGGACATGGCCGCACAGCTGTCACAGCGCAGGTTCACCCCCACTCTACACCTGCCCTGTTCCAGGGTGGGCAAGGCCAGCGGGGCAGAGGACCCACAGCCAGCCAGCCCGAGGCCAGGGGTTTCCATCCACTTCCCTCCCACCCCCTCCCGCTCCCCAGGGCCTTTACCTGGGTCTGTTCAGATCCTGGAAAAGTAAACATATTAACCGCTTGGCTGGCGGGCCGTGAACAGGTGGAAACGGGCTGCAGAGCCCGGACCCCAGCCCAGCCTGGCAAGGCTACTGCAGCCCCTGCCTGGCAGGCTGCTGGGCATGGGGGCTCAGGGTGGGGGTGGGGTGGGGTGTCTGTGGGGGGTGGGGGTTTCTCAGAGGTTGGGAGTATATGGAGGAGCTTAAGGATGTCTGGGGGTTGACGCATGTGAGGGAAGGTAGAGGGTATGGGGGATGGGGTTGGGGTATCTGGATTGGGGGTGTCTGCAGGTGAGGGTGCCTTGGGTGGGGGTGTCTGGGGGGTGGGGTGTCTGAGGATGGGGGTGTCTGGAGGGTTGGGATATCTGGGGATGGGGGTGCCTGAGAGTGGGGGTGTCAGGGGGTGGGGTGTCAGGATGGGGGTGTCTGCAGGTGGGGGTCTCTGCAGATGGGGGTGCCTTGGGGTGGGGGTGTCTGGAGGTGGGGTGTCTGGAGGTGGGGTGTCTGGGGGTGGGGGTGTCTGCGGGTGGGGGTGTCTGGGGGTGGGGGTGTCTGCAGGGTGGGGTGTCTGGGGGTTGGCACTGCTGCCAGAACATTCCACAACCCAAGGTCAGCGGGGTAGCTGGCAGATGTGCCTGAGCATCTGGTCCAGTTGGGAAAGTAAACACAGAGCAAAGCCAGGGGAAGCCTCTCCAGCCCTGCCTCCTGTCTGGGAAGCAGGTGCAGTGAAGCCCACCTGACTGCTCTTGGAGGAGCTTAAAAGTCCCCTCCCCTTTTCCTGCAGCCCCTCCCCCAGCGATTGGGCCCGGAGGCTGGACAGGGGGCCCTCGGGCTCCCCCTGCCCCCCCCCCCCCCGCCGCCCTCAGGTCCTTGTCCAGCCCCCTGGCTCCACTACGCCTGCCTCCTCCCCACGGATGGCCTGGGGGGCCTCTGTTGCTCCGTCATTCCTAAGTGATGGAGCCCGGGGGGGGGGTGGTGTTGGGCCGTGGTTGAAGGGGGCACGGATCCAGTCAGGATCGGAACTCTTACTGCTTCCCCTTGGCTGGAGCCCCCGCCTCCCTGCGGGGTCCGGCAGGCCTCCGTCTTGGCCCCTGTGGCCCCTCCTGCCTGTCCCTCCCCTGCTCCTGGAGGCCCCCAGCCCAGGCGCCCACGGGCAGCCTCTCTGCCGCCTGAGGCCCTGTCCTTCCCCAGGCCCCCCAGACTCAGGGGCAGTGGCTGTGGACATCACCTCCCCACGCCTGCCACTGTTTGCCCCCAGCCCTGGCCAGAGTGACGTGGCGCTGCAGGGCGGTGGCTCATGCAGGCAGGGACGCCAGACGCCGCCTGTGAAGGGACCGGCGGCCAGAGGCACCGCCGGGGCTGGGGGTGGGGGCCTCCCCTGGCCAGACCTGGCTGGCCCCGCGCACCCTCAGCCGCCCGAGAGCCGGGGCGTCCCAGCAGCGCCGGTGGCTTCAGGCCGAGCTGAGGGTGGCCGCGCGGGGCCCGAGGGCAGCACGCCACCCGCCCTGTTACTGCGCCTGCTCTTCAGGTGAGGCGCCCGGCCAGGGGCAGCCCCGGGGGCCGGCTGGGCCCGACGCGGTGCACATCCTCGCCCTGTTAGGGTACCTGGCCCGGGGGGGCACCTGCCCTCTGCCATCTTCCAGGCTCCCAGCCCCAACCCCAGGCGCAGTGGGCACTTCTCAGGCCCCAGCCTGGAGGGCGACTCTGCCCAGGTCTCCCCAGCCCCTCCTCTTCTCTGTCCGTGCCATGAAGACCATCCTTGTGCTGGTAACCCTGGGATACTCTGTAGCTCAGGCTCCCCAGCACCCCCTCCTCTTGGCGCCAGAACTCCCTCTGTGACACCCCCCGTGACTCCTCCACAGCCCTCTGCACCCCAGGCTTCCCTTGGGGTTCCTCTCTTTCCTTTGCTCCCACATCCAGTCCCAGGCACATCCTGGGCCCTGTTGCCCTGGGCCATGGCCCCCTAAAAGTGGGAGAGCCTCTGCCCACCCCAGTGCCTGGATGGGTGCCTGGAACAGAGCAGGTGCTCCTTGAATGACACTTGGGAGGTGATACCCCCACACGCCAGTGGAGCCGCCAGCCCCGGCCCTGGTCTAGCCTCCTCTCTGCCCGTGAAGTGGCCAGAGGGAACCTCCCAGACCGCTGCTGTGGTCCAGTGCCCTGGCTGGGCCTCAGTCCTCTCTTTCTTGGCCACCATTCTGGCATCGTCTGCTCAGGTGAGCTGCCTGGTGGCGCAGCTGACATAGCTCCAGCCACATACTCTGCACCTGACCTTACACCCAACCTTACACTGGGCTCTGCATCCCTGCCGAAGTGTGGTTCTCTAGGGATCAAGCTCCAGCTCAGGCCGCCCCTCTATGGTCGTACCTGATGTTACAGCCCCCTTCAGTCCCTCTAATCTCAATGTGGAGCCTTCCGGGCCCAGGGGACAGAGGTAGAGACCCCAGGCCCTGCCAGGCACATGGAGGTACCAGTAATTTCTGACGTAAAAGGCGTCTCAGCCTTCTGCCTGCCAGAGTGGAGGGCAGGAGGATGGCAGCCAGACCTTGGCCAGGGGCCAGGGCTGCGTGCCAAGTGTGAGCGTCCCTCTAGCCCGTGGGGACGGCAAGGCCTTGCCCAACCTTCCTGCTCTGACCGCAGCCCCCCCTCCCTGGTGACTCAGCACTGAGAGCTCGGCGGAACCACCCGGCAGCCTTGGAGGGAGGGTGGGATGCGGTCCGGGGACTTGACACGGGTGCCCGGTCCTGTGCCACGCACCGGGACGCCGGCTCTTGGACGGGTTCCCACTGGGCAGGCGGGGCCGGGCCCTGTCCCAGCCGTGTGTGGGCCACACAAGCCCCCCGGCTGCTCTCGGCCGGCTCCAGAGAGGTGACGCTCATGGCGTCTCCAGGCATCAGTGGTTGAACCCGCCAGTCCTGTGGGGTCCCCCAGCCCGTGGGAATCGCCTCACAGCTGCGTCTGCATTGTGGGCAGGACAGCCAGGAGGGTGGACGGCAGCCCCACGTCCAGACGGCCTTGGGCACTCGCGGGGCCCGGCCTCTTGGTGCCGCTTTCTCTCCGGCCTCAGGAGGCACTTCCAACAGCTCTGTGTCCCCTCTGGGCTCTGAGCTGGGAAACGACTACCCCGAGGCCCGGTGCCCTCACCCCCCCGGGCGCACCCCTTCCTGGTGGTGGGGCTGTAAGCCTGCCGCCCTCCCAGGTCACGGGGCACCCCTTGTTCTTGGGGGCAGGGACCACGTAGCTGGCGGTCCAGGGCGAACGCTGCGGGTTGAAGGACGTCTCTGGCCAAACCCCCCGCCGGGCCCGTCTTCCCCAGGGTCCCACCAGGCGGTGGCCCAGACCGCAGGTGGAGGCCCAGCCTTTCCCACCCCAGCACGTGAGCAAATGGAGAAGTTGCCACAGGCCCACCATGGTGGGGAGGGGGTGAAGTGCGGGTGTTTCCCAACCCTAGAAGGAAGTGACTTGCTCAAGACCATGCAGGTTTGTGTCCGCACTGACCCAGCCCCCGGTTCCTGTGCTTTTGGGACCCCGCGGGAGGCCTCTGAGGGGCGCCCCTGGCGAGCTCAGCGCTGAGCGCTGTGAGCTCCGGGGTCAAAACCGGAGGAAGGACCTGGAGCTGCGGGCCCTCCTCGGGCCTCTGGTGCTTTCCGCGCCCCCTGGGCCACTGTCCTAGCTTCCAGGCCAGGCTCCCCACCCAGTGGGCACGCTGGCCACCAAGTCTGGGTGTATTCGGGCATCCTGGAGCCACAGCTCAAACCTGGCCCCTTTGAGCCCGATCCTTCCTGGCTTGTGACACCCGGCGATGGAGTCAGCCTGCCCCCCGGTGTTGAGATCCGCTCTGGGCTTAGGCGCTGGGGCTGTGCCGGAAGCAGGATAGCCCCTCTGACCTCGGTTTCCTCATCAGGAAAGTGGGGAGAGTTCTGGAACCACTCAAATGGTGGCTGTGAGGGCTCCATGCAATATGGGGGGTCACCCCACCTGACACACCAGGAAGCAGGGCCCCTCAGAGCCCCTCCCTGGCCCCCAGTGACCCTCCAATGTTGTTATTACCCCACAAACAAATACTGAGCTCCAGCGTGTGCTCTGGGTGCAGAAACAGTTCCATCTTGGCTGTGCTAGCTGCTACGGGGCCGGCCAGGTCCCCTCAGCCTCCCCTGCTCTGTCTCCGCGTCTGTGATGGGGTGACCACAGGGTGGCCGGTGGGGGAGCCGGCACCAGGAGGCTGTCGGCGGTGCAGCCCGGCGAACAGTCTGTCGCAGGTGAATGGTGGCTCCAGAGGGCGAGCTCCGGTCCTAGCCGCCAGCTCTCTGAGATGCAGCCTTACTTGGAAATAGGGTGTGTGTGGATGTAACCAGTGGAGACGAGGTCACGCTGGAGCGGGTGGGCCCTAATCCAACATGACCGGCACCCTTATAGAAAGAACACCACGTGGAAGACAGAGATGCAGGGAGAAGGCCATGTGCCGACGGAGGCAGAGACGGGGTGACGTGGCCCCACACCAAGGGACACCGAGGGTCGCTGGTAAACACTAGAAGCTGGAGGAGGGAGGAGGAGCTTATCTAGGACCTTCAGGAGGAGCAAAGCCCTGTAGCCACCTTGATTTTGGACCTGTGGCCTCCAGCACCATTGTCCTAAGCCCCCCAGCGTGTGGTCATCTGTTACGGCTGCCCCAGCGCAGTCAGCCGTCAGGCAGCAGTGGGGCCGCGAGACCGCGAGGTGTGGCCTGACCGCTGGGGAGCGCTGGGGGAGGGAGGTGTGCAGCAGCCGGGGGCCAGAGATACGGCTGCAGGGGTCAGGCTACTCGGGTTGCTGCGCGTGGGTGTCCCGGGGGGCCTGGGAGGCTGGGGACGGCGGGCTCTGGGTAGGTGGTCGCTAGATGCTGGGTCAGTGAGTGAGGGGATGAGGCCGTGAGGGGCCTGGGCTGCAGGTGGGTGCTGCTGAGAGGGCACCTGCCAGACAGGGGTGGAGGCTGAGGAGGGCCCCGCAGGCCTGACTCTGGCGGCCAGGATGTCCCTGTGTCTCCCCACAGGCATCTGCTGGGCTGCTGGGCGTGGGGCACGGGTCAGGAGCCCTGGGGAGGCTGTGCCACAGGCCGGGAGACAAGGTCACGGACTTCAGAGGGGCTGTGGGGGCCGGGCACAGGTGAGGAGGCCCCTGGCAGGGTGGGAAGTGCCTGGGCCCTCGGGGGGGGGGGGGCGCCGCTCCAGCCTTCACCATCTTATTGGCTGTGTGACATGTGAGGGAACCCCAGAAGCCTTTACCTGGGGTTCCTGGGAGAGGATCAGGCGTTCTGATATTCGGATATCGGAGGAGGGGCCAGGAGGTGCATGTCCCACAAAAGGGCAGTAGGAGCTGGTCCTTCTCGTGAGAAGCAAGGCCATGCTGTGCCTTCGGGTTAACACTAGGGACAGGCTTGGGGTCGGCACTGGCGTTATCACAGGGTCGGGGTTGGTGTTGGGGTTAGTATAGGGTTGGGGCTAGTGTGGGGCCGGGCTTGGGGGCAGTGTTGGGTCCTTGTAGAGTCAGGGTTGGGGACCTGGGATAGGGAGGCAGGGAGCTCATGTTGTTAGGATTTGTTCTCATTCGAACAGGCAGGTCCCAAGCGGCCCTTTTGTTTACCCAGACACCCCCTGGGGCCCCTTCCCTGGGGCTGAACCGGGACCTGAGCGGTTCAGTGTTCTTTCTGAGCCTCTAAGCAACCGGGAAGGGAGGACGTTCTCCCCATTTAATGGAAAACAAAGCGAGTCCAGGAAACTGTAAGACAGGAGTGGACCAGGATTTGCACCCTGGCTCTGTCACCCAGGGTGACAGCGGGTGACCCTGGTGCGCGGGTGGCGAGGGTGCCCAGGGCCTGTGGGTGGCCAGAGGTTTCCGAGACCCTCTGCAGCTCCTCCAGGCAAGCACGGCTATTTTCACTTGGGTTCTGTGCAATGACAGGTTCACATCTTCCATTTTTCATGAGGCTTGAATTATTGATCTGCTTCTGATGTTTCATAACTCGAAGGCCTCCCTCCAGAAGCACAGCCTTTCTTACCAGGAACTGGCTTGGGACGTCTGCTCAGCCCTGGCAGCGCCCCTGGGGGACTGGCCCTGGGCAGCCAGCGGCCGTCCAGGGGGAGCAGACAGACGGGAGGGGCGGCAGGAGGGTGGCAGCGAATGGCCCCTGTGCCCACTTACTGGGCGCGTTGGGTCTTCAGGCCGCGTGGACCCTCGGACTCCGGTGGAGGCTGTCCCTAAGCAAGCGGTGGGGGCGGGGGGGTTGGCAGAAAGGTTTGCTGTGGCCTCTGCGAGGCAGGCGGTTGTTCGTTTTTAACTTACAACTGAACACAAAAACAGAGGTGCACAGGTTGTGAGCACACAGAACCGGTGAATTCGCACAAACAACATAGCGTGCTGGTCCCCGGGTGGCTCAGGCAGTCAGGCGCCCAACTTTTGATCCCAGCTCAGGACACGATTTCACGGTTGGGGAGTTCGAGCCCCACTTCGCGCTCCTCCAGCCGTAACCTGCCTGGGATTCTCTCCCCTCCCCTCGCCCCCCCCGACTCCCCCCCCGCCCCGGCTCCCCCGCGCTAGCGTGCGCTCCTTCTCTCGCAGGTAGCTTAAAAAAAACAATTTTAATAATGAAAAAACAAAACAACACAGGGAGCAACAGCACCGGAAACAGAAGGGGAGCCCAAGCCCCCAGGGCTCGCCCGGGGCAGCCCCACCCGCGGAACTGCACCCGCTTCTGCGCAGGAGGGTTCGCCCCACGCAGCTTCCCTGCCCGAGGCCCCCCCAGGCGGGATGCGGGGCGGGGTGCAGGGGGTCGTGCGTCCCCAAGTCCCCGCCCCCCTGGACACCCCGGGCCCCTCCCCTTCTCCAGTACAATCTCGGCCCCGCCTGAGCAGCCTCCAGCCCCGGCCTTCGGAGGCCGCCGGTAGATCCCGTCCCGGCGCCCCTGGGCCCAGCCGGGGAGCCTCGGCCCTTCCGGTCCCGCCCTCCCCACGCCCCCAACCCCGCCGCGGGCTGCGGACCCGCTCCGGGAGTCGGGTGGGCGGGAGCGCTCCTGGCTCCCAGGCGCCTGCGCGTGGGGCGGGTGAAAGGAGCCCGGAACCCTGCGCCCTGCCTCGCGTTTCCCGCCGGTGGGGCCGGGGCGCTGCACTGGGCGCGCCCGCTCCGCGGCCGTCCGACTCGGGTCACTATGGCAACGCGGCGGGATCGGAGGCTGTGGCTGCCGGACGTTCCGGGTGAGCCGCGGACGTGGGCGCCTCGCGTGGGGCGGAGCATGGGCGGTGCCCTCGTCGCCGCTTTTCGGGCCCCCCAGCGGGTGTGTTGGAAGCGCCGAGACTCGGAGGTCCCAGCGGACCGGCGCCGCGGCGGGGCGGGGGCGGGTTCGCGGGGTCCTGGGCGCGGCCGGGCTCCCTGGGGTGGGGGTGGGAGGGGGGCTGGTCCGCGGCGCCCCGCGCTCTGGGCCGGGGCGGGGGCGGGTTCGCGGGGTCCTGGGAGCGGCCGGGCGCTCTGGGGGGGTGGGGGGGGCTTCGGGCTCCTCGGGTCCCCACAGCGACCCCGCACCCTGCGCCAGCCCCACGGCGGTGACGACGGGCTCGAGCCCGGCCGCCTGGCCCAGAGACTTTGCCCCAGTTATTCGAGACTTACACCAAAGTTGCAAAAGCAGTAGAAAGAGTTCCCCGCACGTTTTGCAGAGGGCCCCCCATGTTGCGTCGCCTCCTGCGGCGGGTCCCGGGGCACACCGGGAAAATCACCGCCCCATCCAGAAGCGGGGTTCACGCAGACTCAGCAGCTAGGGCCCCCACTATTCTCGCAGAGCCCAGTCCTTACTCTCTTTCCGTCTGGAGCCTTCCTGTCACTTTTTCGGGGTCACCTGTTCTGTGGGGTGCCCCTTAGTTTCGGTTTGCCTTAGGTTGCCTCATGACTAATTTCAGGGTGTGCATTTTTAGATTTAAATTTTATTTATTTATTTTGTAAGTTTTTTTTCTTTTGAGAGGTCGAGAGCAGGGGAGGGAGACAGAATCCGAAGCAGGCCCGCGGCTCGCTGTCCGCGCAGAGCCGGAGTTTTAAGCAATCCCTGAACCCAGGGTGGAGCTCGAACTCACGACGCGGAGATGAGGAGCCACAGGTCTCTCGGCCTCCGCGGGAAGGTGTGCCCTTCCCAGTGCGGCTCATCGGGAGGCTCGCTGCTGGCGGCGCTTTGCTGAAGCGGCGTGGGTGGTGTCTCCATTATAAAGTCACTGGTTTCCGTCTGTAAACACTGAACACCTTGCAGGAGATAATTTGAGAGTATCTAAATAACTTCTTTCTTTTTTCCCCCAAATTTTATTTATTAATTTTTTTATAATTTTTTTTAAATTTTTAATGTTTTATTTATTTCTAGGAGAGAGAGAGAGACAGCGTGAGCAGGGGAGGGTCAGAGAGAGAGGGAGTCACAGACCGAAACAGGCTCCAGGCTCCGAGCTGGCAGTCAGCACAGAGCCGGACGTGGGGCTTGAACCCACGAACCATGAGATCATGACCTGAGCGAAAGTCGGACGCTTAACCGACTAAGCCACCCAGGCACCCCAATTTATTAATTTTTTTCCCCAATTTATTAATTTTTAAAAATATTTATTTTTGAGACAGAGGCAGAGCATCTGCGGGGGAGGGGTAGAGAGAGGGAGACACCGAATGGGAAGCAGGTTCCGGGCTCTGAGCTGTCAGCCCAGAGCCTCATGAGAGGCCTGATCCCGAACCATGAGACCATGATTTGAGCCTAAATGGACCCTTAACTGGGAGAGCCGCCTAGGTGCCCTGCAAATAATACGTTCCTAGTCACATTTTCTACCATTACAGATGGGTGTTTTCTAAAACACCTATTACTTTTTAAAAGTATCATTATTTTTTAGTGTTTCTTTATTTTTGAGAGGGAGAGAGAGACAAGGCATGAGTGGAGGAGGGGCAGAGAGGGACAGAGACACAGAATCTGAAGCAGGTTCTGGGCTCTGAGCTGTCAGCACAGAGCCTGACATGGGGCTTGGACTCACGAACCGTGAGATCACGAATCTGAAGTCCAGTGCCTAACCGACTGAGCCACCTGGGTGTCCCTTTCTGAAATAGTTATTAATCGTATTTACCAAATGAAGATTTTTCAATTTCCATTATTCTTTCTATATGTTAGTTGGAATTCTGTAAGAAAGAACCTGTACCCCCCCCCGCCATTTTTTTAAGTAGGCCCCATACCCAGCGTGGGGCTTGAACTCACAATCCTGAGATCAAGAGTCACATGCCCTACTGACTGAGCCAGTCAAGTGCCCCAAGAACCTTCCCTGCTCCCCATATTTCTATGTATTTGTGTTGCTATTCATGTTTTTATTTTGTTTTTCCCCCCATTGATTATAATTCATTGCTATAATTTTTTTATTTCTGATTTTCCAGATTTGGGCTTTAGGAGCCTTTTCAGGTGGGCTTCTGTGCTCTCTCAGCACATCCACCAGCATTTTTGAGCCCTTCCTTCTTTTCTGGCATCACCAGATGTACCAGGGTCGCCTTGTGTTTCCTTGACCTGCCCTGAATCAGTCATTTCTCTAAGGAGCTCTGCTTCCCTTTAGCCTGTCTTTCTTTCTTTCTGTCTGTCTTTCTCTCTTTCTCTCTCTCTCTCTCTTCCTTTCTTTCTCTCTCTCTCTTTCTCTTTCTTTCCCTCCCTCCCCTTCCTTCCTTCCTTTCTTTCTTTTTCTTTCTTTCTCTTTTTAAAGATTTTTTATTATTTTTAAGTAAGCTCTACACCCAACCTGGGGCTCAAACCTATAATCCCAAGATTAAGAGTTGCACACTCTGCTGACTGAGCTAGTGAGGCACTCGCCTTTTAGTTTCAAAGGAGGTGTTTAGAAACCAAGATCAGGTTGTGGGTATGCTTATTGCTACTGGGGTGTCGTTGATTTTTGGCTTTCTCAGTGGGCAGAGCTAGGAAACCTATATTTGTTCACACCAGATGCATCTGTATCTATTTCTGTGTGTATATCTCTGTGTATATATTAAAAACTGTAAGTTGGACAATATGTCCAACCCCAATTAATTACCCCAGGGTTCATTCTACATTTCTTTTCCTCTCTAAATCTGGTTCCTATTGTTTCAATATATTTTTCAGTATATTTGTTTTCAATATGTTTACTTATTTGCCCAATCCTAGATTACATATGAAGTAATTTCAGAATTTCCAATCCACATTTTTGTTAAAAACAAGTCTATTAGCTAGAGTATAATATTTACGTACAGCTGTTTTGTTTTTGTCCTTACAATATATAGTCAAAAAAATTTTATGAAGTTATTTCAGTGCACTTGGTTTTTTTTAATGTTTTATTTGAGTAAGCGCATGTGTTCACGAGCAGGGGAGGGGTAGCCAGAGAGTGAGAGAGAATCCCAAGCAGGCTCCGTACTGTCAGCACAGAGCCCAACGGGGAGATCTGTCTCACAAACCGTGAGATCATGACCTGAGCCAAAATCAAGGGTCAGACGCTTAACTGACTGACCACCTGGGCGCCCCACCACGGGTTTGCATTTATGTTAATCATTTGTAATAAAGTTAGATTCACTTGTTTCTGTTTATATTTCATTATGAGTCCTTAATTGATTTTAAGCTTTGGTATGTAAACCATGTGATTCTAATTTTTTTAATGTTTATTTTTGAGAGAGAGAGAAACAGAGCACAAGCAGGGGAGGGGCAGAGAGAGAGGGAGACACAGAATCTGAAACAGGCTCCAGGCTCTGAGCTGTCAGCACAGAGCCCGACATGGGGCTCGAACTCACGAACCGTGAGATCATGACCTGAGCTGAAGTCGGACGCTTAACTGAGCCCCCCAGGCCCCTGTGTAAACCATGTGATTCTAAAAGTCAGCAGCTCTTGGGGTGCCTGGCTGGCTCCCTCGGTGGAGCATGGGGCTCTTGATCTTGAGGTTGTGAGTTCAAGCTCATGTTGGGCATAGAGATTACTCAAATAAATAAATAATCAAAAAAGTCAGCAGCTCTTAGTTATAAGATGATTCAATTTCCCTTTATTTCTAATTTAATCAATTTTGATTGGTTATTGTTTGTTTTTGTTTGTTTTGGCAGCGGAATTTGGCAGGAGTAAATTCAAAGAAATTAGCGATGCAGACCCCTCACCCCCAGCAGGGCCACTGGCAGAATTCACACCTGCCCGTGGCTCATCTCTGTTCTTCCAGATTTTACAAAGGGTCGCGGGTGCTGTCTGGCAGTCAGTGAAGGATGGGAAAACAGACTCGTGGTCACAGGCGTGTGATACCCCCTTAAAGATTGTGTGTCCCGAGTGTAGCTAAGATGGCTCATTCTCGGGGTGCCAGCATTGAGCCCCATCTTGTGTATAGAACAGATGAGCCCTCTCTGGACTTGCCTTCCAGTGCCATAGAAACAGTTTGTAAATTAAGCTCGCTAAGTATATTTCTAGAGCAACACAGCAACATTGCTTAATGAGGCAGATCTGAGTTCTTCCGTGTTAGGGACTTACTACTAGTAGCTGAGTCCAGAGCGAAATGCACCTCGAGCCACAGGCCTTCAGGGGAAGGAGGTAAAAAGAAACCCCCGTTTTGGATGAGTCTCTGCTCAGCCACTGTGCATAAACAGCTTGTTCATAAGCGTTCAGTGACCGACTTGTAGACTTTACGAATGGTCCCTTTGTGTAAATTGTAGAGTCTGTAACTGCTTGTGTTTTAATGAGGTCACACAATGCTTTTCCAATTAGTAATTATCAAATGTTCATTATAAAACAAATTGCTTCGAAGTTTTGGTCAGCCTCAGAGGGCGATTAATTCTAATGTCCTGTCTGCGGATTGGGTAACCGCCGGTTTATCTCTGACGTCCACTCTGATGAGCTGGCGGTCTGGGCGAGGGGGAGAGTCTTTGTGGGACAGGGGCATCCTGTCACACTCCTTCCCTGTTCCCTGACATCTAGTGACTGTGGGGGAGGTGGGGGCGCCCTTGGGGCCAGGGGAGCCCCTGCAGAGTCCACTGTGCTTAGAAAGCTCTTTATCTGCCCGGTGCCTCTTTGTAGTTCATTGCTACTCACCCTCTGTCTTGAGCTCCTTCCTCTTAACCGTGGAGCCGGCTGTCACGCAGACGTGGCACGGACCCCACCCACAGCTCTGGTGCTCTTTGGCTCTTCCTAGTTCATGAGGAGCTGAGGACCTCACCGGAAGCCTCTCTCTTCCTGTGCTGAGTGTGGAGGCCAAGCCCCAGGCGTTGCCCCCTGGCCTCCGACCAGGCTGGCCCGTGTGGTCAGGGTGGCCCACTGCAGAGCGCTGACAGGGCTTGGGCGAGCGAGTCCCGAGCTGCCCCACGCTCCTCACGGCCCTGGCCTAATGCTGGGGCGCATTTGGAGGAACTGACGACCGAGGTCAACTTCCAGATGGGGCTTGTGTCTGTTTGGGACCGACAGGCTTTCATGAGGGGCTGTTTCCATCTTCCTGACACCTGGGGGTCTGCAGGCGCTTTTGTACGGCATCCGCCTGAGAGAAGGCGCTGGAAAGCTCAGTGTTTTACAAGTGAGAAAAGCGAAGTCACGGCCGGACCCAGCGTGGGCCTGCTCCACCCCCTGCCGACCCCACGGGCTCTCCCAGAACACCGTGAACGCCGTGAGCAAAGCCACGTGAACTGTGGGTCTCTCCCTTTAATGGAGATTTCTCCTGTTTTCCCAGAAGTTTCCCATGGTCCCTCCTGAAAACTAGGTGCTTGCTGGGGACATCTGCTGGCCGGCAGACAGATTGGGTCCAGACTCTGAATCTGTGATGTTTAAAGCCGATTAATATCAGCCTCAGGGCTTTTAGGATCATCCTTTGGTGAGATTTACAGGGCAGCAGGGTGCAGGCTGTCCTGTGTTGGGGTGAGGAGGAGAGGGGCATCCAGCACCGGGTGTCAGGTTGCCTGTGGATCCTGAGTGCCGTAGAATCTGGCGTGCATGGTAGAAGCTGGTCTCTCTGGGGAGGGGGCTGTGGTGGGCAGCAGGGGCCAGGCCCTGTCCCCTCATTCTTTGTATACTATGCTGAACAGGTCGAACTTTACCTTGAAAATGGCCAGAGCCATGGGCGTGGTATCATTTGGTCAGCTGTCTGTATTTCAGGAGTAACTGCTGTGGGCAGACGTGGCCGTGGGACCAGTGCATTTGACAGGCAGCCCTGGGGCCCATGGCACAGGACAGGGCGCTAAGGAGCCGTCCCCGGGAGCAAGGAGGCCTGCTGACCTCGCAGACCTTGGCGTGTTGTCCGTGAAGGTCCATAGCAGTGACTCATGGGCACTTGGGGAGACCGCCTGGGCCGTCACAGCAGCAGGGACGTTGTTCGGTGCTGTGGTTGCTCAAGTCCCGAGCCTGCCCCTGTGCGCGGCCGCAGGCATGTGGGTGGCCTGTGTGTGTGTGTGTGTTTGTTGACAAGATGGTGCCGGATTCCAGAGCCCCACACGCTGGCCCCTCGCTCCTACAGCTCTCCTGTAGCTGGTGCGTGTGTGCTGGGCAGTAGACAGTGTGGACGACCCCCCACCCATGGAGACGGCCACTTCCACACCAGCGCTTTCCCTGGGCCCTGTGGCCGCCTGGCCTGCTGTAACCGGTTTTCCCCAGGGGTCCCGTGAGCCCAGGGCCGGCACCCTGAGGGCACGTGGCAGCCCGCCTGCTCTTCCCTTGCGGGCCTCCCCGACCTCTGTCCCCGCTTCCCCAGCCGCTCCGCTGCCTGTTGGCCTCTGTGCGTCCACCTCACCCGGGAGGGCAGACGGGCCGTTGGTGCAGGGACCTTCCCTGTCTGTCTGCAGTAGGTTAAACGGTCCCCGGCACCTACTGAGGGCTAAGCAGAGGCTTGTTAAATGAGTGAATGAATGGATCTAAGAAGGGGCACAGTGTCCCGTGGGATTTTTTATTACCAGCATCATTTTTTTCTGGTGATGTAGCAGCTGAAATGTAATCAGAGGGGTTTGCTCCTGAGTAAAGCGAACAGTCGTCATCACCCGTGTGCTGGGGCTTGGGGCTCCGAACACAGTCCGAAGTGCCCTCCGCACATCCTGGCTGTCTGCTCGGGGTGGGTGCCTGGCCGCTGACTGAATTTGAAGCCAGTAACTTCCCTTATTACTGAATTAAACACTTTTAAAAGTGAATCTCTAGTTTTTCTGGTTTAAAAGTGAATTTTCTAGCTTTTCACTTATACATCCATTAACACGTCTGAAGATTAAGTTATTGTGGATCTGCCGTGACCACACAGGAAGGGTGAGGACTGGTGATCGGAGCGTGGGGTGCTTGGGTGTTTGGGGTTCAGAGAAACCGTGGCCAAGTGGGCCAGGTGCCTCGAAGGCAGGGGGCGTTCCCTGGGGTGGAGCCACCTGGGGGTGTGATGGCAGCAGGCGCTGGGCTCCAGGGCCTGGCATGTCCCAACCCCGAGAGAACGTGACGATGGATCCAAGTGTGTGGAACGGGAAGCCCTAGGCATTAGGCTTTTTCTTCCATTTACAGGATCCCTTTGGCACCCCTGATCCAGCGGGGCAGAGGGGCCAGTCCAGGGGTCTCACAGCTGGAGCCCTGGATGGTGGCTGAGGTGCGTGGGGAGGAGAGGCAGCGGGAAGTCAAGGCTAATCCCGCATGTTTAGTTTGGGCACCCGGTTAGAGGGGTGCCTTGGAAGGAGCCAAGGAAACGGGCAGAGCCTGAGGTGGTGCGCCCGGCGGTCTGTAGCCCCGGGTGGCAGGTAGGCGCTGGGTGGGTGGGTGTGTCCCAGCTGAGGGCGGGTTGAGGCGGGTGTGCCAGGGGAGGCCTGGAGGCTAGCAGGGGTGGGGCCGTGGAGGGGGGCTGCCTTGCTCCAGGCCCTGCAGGGCGGAGACCTTGGCTGCCCCGGTGATCATGGTGATCATCCCTCCCACCCCCGCCCCCCGTGTGGGGCCTTCTCCTCCACCAAGCACCCTCTCCGGCTGAGCTCTGTTCCGAGTCACTGCCTGGGGTTAGCACGGACCCCACAGGTTAGGTTAAGGGCTCAGGCCCACAAGACTGACCCCAGCCAGGTACCAGTTGCAAGTCCGGATTGTCCCGTCCCCTGTGCCTCTGACGACCGCCTACACATCAGACGATCCCACCACCACCCCCTCTCCGGGTTCAGCTCCCTGGAACAGCGCACAGAATTGAGAAACATTCTGCTTTCTAGCTCCCCAGCTCATCCTAAAGGCTATGATTCGGGGACAGCCAGACGGAAGGGGTGCAGTGGGCGAGGTGTCAGAGGAGGGGTACAGACCTTCCATGCCGTCTCTGGGCACCTCCGGGTGGTCACGACCCCTTGGCCCAGGGCTCCCGTGGAGGCGGCATCACGCAGGCGTGACTGATTGAGCCTGGGGCCACCGGTGACGGTGGAAGGGGAGTTGGGGGATGGGAAGGGAGGTCCCAGCTCTGCAGTCCCCAGGTGGGTTCCCCTGACAGCCAGCTCCATCCTGTGGTTACCTAGGGCTTTCCAGAGTCACCTCATGACCCAGGTGCGGCTGACAGGTTTGTTAGGGAAAACAGAAGATACCCTTTCACCCGGGGACGATTCGGGACCAGGGCACAAAAGCTGCCCCCGTACCCGTCACTCGGGGTTGTGAGGGTTTTCGCAGGTTTGTGCCGGGAACCGCGGATTCCTGCCTACCTGGCGTGTCGCTGGGTCCCGTGCAGGCCCTCGGGCCTCGGCCACTCCTCTCTCCTGCAGAGTCGCCCCAAGACTGGCTAGGCTGGGAGGGGATCCCGCAGGGTTAGGGGCTATGAGGGTCTGTCGCAGGGTGCGGAGAACAGTGTCCCTCACACGGAGATGGAGGGCTCCACGGAGCAGGCCTGGGGCCCAGACCCGGCCTGCGCCTGCCGTGTTCTGAGCCGAGGGGTTGGTGCAGACCCTGTGTCCCTCAGAGCCCTACACGCCCACCGCCCCGCACACCCCCCACACCCACCGCCCCCCACACCCCCCGCCCCCACCGCCCCCACCACCCCCCACACACCCACCGCCCCCCACACCCACCGCCCCCCACACCCACCGCCCCCCCCCACAC
>NW_024080653.1:5787214-5835578 GCF_003009895.1 Hyaena hyaena | reverse complement strand
CCCCCCCCACACACCCACCGCCCCCCCCACACCCACCGCCCTCTACGGGAGGAGCGCCGACCTGCACCACTCACTGCTCTGACAGGAAGACCTTCCTAAGGGCTTCATTCGGGTCTGGTGCCAGTGCCGAGGAGACACTGGCGTCACCTGAGGAACTGCCCGCTGCCCGACCCGGGGGTGGGCGCGCTGCCCCGTCCGATCCGCTGGTGCTTTGCTCTCCGTCTGAGACGCGCCGATTGCGTGGCCTCGGCTGCCTCACCCTCCTGGTTCCTGCGGCGGTTTCCTCTTTTCCCTGCGGTCTCCCCAGCGCTGCTCCCAGCTCAGAGCGGACGTGGGCCGCGCGCCTTTCCTGTGAGAGGCGCGTTGTGCCTGGGGCCCCGACCCTCGTTTGGGATTTGCCAGTACCAGCCAGGACCATTTCGGCGATCTCTCTCTCTCTCTCTCTCTCTCTCTGTCTCTCCTTCCTTCCTTCCTTCCTTCAGCCAGAATTACTATCAAACTTCACTCATTGGGCCCGAGACCCGTGTGGTGGTGGAAGGCTTGCCCCCGGTTAGTGTGCTACCAATGCTTTTGAATTTATTGTTTGTTTTTTTTTTCATTCTATTACCAAAATGTTATAATAACAGATTTGGTTATATGGGTAATTTTTTGTTGGTGGTTTTTGTTATTAGTAACTTTAGGAGTGAAGTGAATTTTGTGTCCCCAAAAAGTAGTACTGCTGATTTTAGTTTTGCTGACCGGACAGTGGTCACTTGCTTAAGAATTCTAGAGTTGCCCTAAAGAAAACAAAAAACAGTAAATAGCCCCGTAAGTACTCTCGTTCATGTTTCTGAGGTTTTGTCGGCGTTCCCTGTATGCTGACCAGGGTGGACCGGTGTTGCTGCTGTGGGGACCACTTCAGGCGCAGCTGCACTGTAACCTCTGCGACCCCCCCTTTCCGAGTGTGCTCTCAGGCCACTTAGGTCCCGTCCACCGTCCCTCTCCCCCAGGCCGACTGAGCCACCCAGGCGCCCCCATTTTAGATTCTTTGGGATGACAGCGGTACTCAAATGTCACTTCTGGATGCCTGCCTTGAATGCCCCTGGCCCTTCTGGAAAGCTCTTGTCGGAGAAGGGGTGCTGTCTGCCCCCAGGGTGACAGGGGCCCTCGGGCCCAGCCTGCCTACCTCCTGTGCTGGCTGCGGGGCCTCAGGCCTGTTGGCTGGGTCAAGGCCCGACACCACGTGTTTTTACGGGATCCACCCCTTCTCTGCCGGGTGACGGGCGCTCGCGGCCCTTGACAGCACCCACCACGCACCCCCGCGGCCCGTGCTTGGCAGACACGTAGGAGCGAGAGGATTTTAGACACTTAGGGCAGTTTGACGAAGGCGTTTTATGCTGTTGAATCTCAGTGTTAAAGAATTGGGCTCGTGTATTACATGTCTTTGGTTCTTTATCTTGTTTTCCTCTAGTGCTTTATTTTTTATCGTGTTTTAGAAAAGTGCCAGACTGTGACGGATTGGAGAGAAACGCGCAAAGGAAGCTGCTCCTGAGAGCCGCCTCGGCCGCGCTCCGCAGCGGGGCATCGGGTGCCGGGCGGCGGCGCGTGGACCGCAGGCCTCGCCCAGCTCCTCAGCTGCCTCGTTCCCCCGGCTGCGGGGTGGGGGAGCTCCTCGTGCGCCCTGCTCGCAGGACCTGGCCCTTGTCGGGGAGCAGACGGTGTCCCGTCTTCCTTCCTCTGTGACCCTGGATGGACCGGCCTGCGCCCTCTGCCGCGGGGCGGGGGCTGGGCACAAAGGGCCCTCCCGGGCCGCGGCCCTTCAGGAAGCGCCCGGAGGTACGCGGGACCCCACAGCTGCTCAGCGGCCCAGAGCGCAGCCGCCGCCCCCCCCCCCCGCCACAGCCGTGCCCCACGCGGGGATCTGCGGCCGCGCCCCCCGCCCCCGCCGCGGCCGCCCCGATGCCGCCGCCCGCGGAGCAGGCCCTGGGCCCGCTGCCGGCGCGCAGGGAGGAGGAGTGGAGGGCGCTGCGGGAGGACTTCGTCTACAACCTGCGGCTGCTGGCCGAGCGCGACCGCGAGCTGGAGCGCTACGACGCCGCGTTCGCCCGCGCGCGGGGCCTCGAGGAGGCGCGCCAGGCGGAGCTGAGCGAGCTGCGGGTGGAGGCGGCCCGGCTGCGGCGGGCGCTGGCGGGCGCGGCCCTGCGGCTGGAGGACCTGCGGCGGCGGCGGCGGCTGGAGCGGGAGGAGCGGCGGCTGGCGCTGGAGCGCGCGCGCAGGTGAGGCGGCGCCGCGGAGACGCGCACCCTTCTGCTCCGCTCACACGTCTGTGTCCTTCCAGTACAAGCTGCCCCCGTTCCTGATGGCCCCAGTCCCCACGCTCCCTGAGCTCGCTTGCGGCAGGCTGACCGGGAGCCCAGCCCGGGTCAGAGGGCCCGGCGGCCGGCCCCCGCCCTGGTCACGGCTGCTCCCCGCTCCCCCCGGGAAGACAGACACGGCAGGCTTCATTTAAAACTCTGCTGTCCCTCCCGATTTCAGGGTGTCTGTGCGTGACGTCACGTTAACACTCGGGGTACGTCTTCCTGGTGTGCGCGCGCGGGAGGGTGTTGCGTGTGAATGCACGTGCGCGCGCGTGTGAGTGTGGGGTGCGCGCGCGGGGGAGGGTGTTGCGTGTGAATGCACGTGCGCGCGCGTGTGAGTGTGGGGTGCGCGCGCGGGGGAGGGTGTTGCGTGTGAATGCACGTGCGCACGCGCGGGAGGGTGTTGCGTGTGAATGCACGTGCGCACGCGCGGGAGGGTGTTGCGTGTGTGTGCACGTGCGCGTGTGCATGAGTGTGTGTGTGCGCACGGTGTGTAGAGTGGTGGGCAGCATCTTGCAGGTCTCTTGTCACTTCATGGGGTTCTGAATAGTGGTTTGTGTTTTTAAATTCTGTTTATCTTGAGAGACAGAATGCGCACGTGTTTGCGAGTGGGGGTGGGGCAGAGAGAAGGAGACAGAACCCCGGGCAGCTCCAGGCACTGTGTGGTCGTTGCGGAGCCTGACACAGGGCTTGCACCCATGAACCCTGAGATCGTGACCCGAGCTGACGTCGAATGCATAACGATGCGACTGAGCCCCCCAGGCAGCCCCTGACTAGCTTCTTGTGCTGTCACACATGTACTTAGAGTACTTGTTAAAACTTATGACAGTAAGGGGAGCATAACTCGCACGGGTGAGGCAAAGGTGGTTGTGGAAAGGAAAAGCCGCCCGAGCCGTCTGCTGTGCTCCCTCCAGGAGAGCTCACTTTCATGCCCGCACGGTGGCGTCCTGCACGAGCTGTGACAACCTGCCGTGGCGCTTTCCCAGCCATCTGGGCAGCTTCTCTTTGTGGCATGCACCGAGCCCTGCCACATCTCTTTAGATGGCTCCCTGGCCCTCTTTGTGGCTTCTGGGCCCGTTCGGTCTGCTTCCGTGGCAGGTTGGGACTGAGGGGAGCTCATAAGCCACCGGCCCGCAGCCCAGCATCTCCCACGACCACACATGGGCACAGCTTCCCGGATCGTGAGAGTGCCCTTTGCAGACCTCCCAGCGCCATGCAGCGTGTGAGCGCGCCCGCCATTTGTGCAGGCGGTGTGGTGCGTGACGATCACACCCCGCGCCGCCTCACCGGGGCCCAGAGGACAGGCTTGCAGAGTTCAGCCACGGCCAGCACCCCCGCAGCGAAGGGGCGCCATAACCGCACCCGCAGGACGGACATTGGCACTTCACGGTTAACAATCACACCGTGATGTTCCTGTAGGGTCCGTGGCAGGTGCTTTTATTTTATTTATTTATTATTTTTTTAATTTTTTTAAATTTATTTCCAGGAGAGAGAGAGAGACAGCGTGAGCAGGGGAGGGTCAGAGAGAGAGGGAGACACAGACTGAACAGGCTCCAGGCTCTGAGCTGGCAGTCAGCACAGAGCCCGACACGGGGCTCGAACCCACGAACCGCGAGATCATGACCTAAGTGAAAGTCAGACGCTTAACCGACTAAGCCCCCCAGGCGCCCCATGTGGCAGGTGCTTTTAACATGGTGTCACGTGGGCCAGCTTGCCGTCCGTGGGCGTACTGATTTTTTCTTGTAACTGTTTTTCAGAGGATTTAAAGCATCCTTACTTATAGTCTTCTACATTTTATTATTATTTTTTATGTTTATTTACTTAATTTGCAAGAGAGAAACATGGGAGGGGCAGAGAAAGAGGGAGAGACAGAGAACCCCCCAAGCAGGTTCCCCACTGTCAGCGCAGAGCCCGATGTGGGGCTTGGTCCCACGAAACGTGAGATCGTGACCTCAGCAGAAAGCAAGAGTCAGTCGCTTAACCGACTGCACCACCCAGGTGCCCCAAGTGCTCTACATTTTAAAGTGTCTCCTCAGGTCATTTATTTGTCTGTTCCTTTTTTTTTTTTTTTCTTTTTGCCAAATCTGGGAAATTTTCTGCCATGGCTTCTGTCAGTACATTTCGGCCCTCCTCTCTTCCTCTATCTGGGACTCAGTGGCACCACCACTCCTCCTTTGTGGCTGTCCCTCGTTCCCTGGGCTCTGCTCATTTTCTCCTGTGTCTCTCGGTTATTTGATGGGGCAATTTCTGTTGTTTTGGTTTCAAGTTCATAGATTCTTGTCTCTATCATGTTCTGTTCACTCGGCCGTTGAGCCGCCCGGTGAACTGTCGGTTATGGTGCCTCTTAGTTCTCAATTCCTGTTGGATTCTTCCTAAGTTTTTCTAAGGCTGAACTAAGCTGCTTGTTGAAGCATTTTAAATAACGGCCGCTTCACAGCCCTTATGAGAGACTCGGACGTCTGCGTCACCTTGGCGTCTGCTCCTGCTGACTGCTCCTTCCCTTCCTGGTCCTCGGTGTGACCAGCGACTTTGGCTTGTGTCCTGGACGCTTTCGGCATCGTGCTGTGCGCCTCCGGACCCCGTCCCAGGCTGCCTGTGCAGGCAGTCACGCTCGCAGTGCGGCCCGGGCCCTCTTGTGTCCGTGCGTGTGTTGACACTGCCTTGTTTGCATAGTGACAAGAACGGGGAGATGGAGCAGCGGCGGGAACAGTATGAACACCTGAAGTGGAGGCTGGAGAGGAAGCTCGAGGAGCTGGACGGCGAACTTGCCCTTCAGAGGCAGGTAGGGCGCCGGGCCCCGGCCCGCCCACCCGGAAACCACATCGCTGCGGGTTTGTTGTGGCCTTCGTGTTGCCCGTGTGGCATCCGTGGGCTCCACGGTGAACTCCTGGGGCAGGTCTCCGTGCCGGGTGGGCCGGAGGGCGCGGCGGGCGTCTGGCCCTCGCCGGTAGAACCCCCAGTGTCTCTCCTCACAAGGGGATAAACGTCGTCCCCTTACTCATGTTAGAAAAAATATTGAAAAGTTAACACTTGAGTTACTCGCTGTAGAAAAGAGCTGGGAACTCACATTGTGGTAACCGTGTGTGTTTGGGGGAAACCGCAGGTGATGAGTCCTAAGTTTCCACGCAGCGCGTCAGCCGGCGGGTCATACTAAACCTGTCACCACACTAAACTCCGCGACACTGAAACTCGGCCTGCACTTCCGGCGGACGCAGCTGCGCTGGGCTTGGCCAAAGAGGACGGTCTCGCTTGTGCCGTGTGGACGCAGGTGCCGGGGTGACAGGCGCCCTGGTCTCCCGAGTGTGTGCTGACCTGACGTCCTCACGGCAGCAGCTGCGTTTATGGAAACGGCTCCACGAAGCTCCTTGTGCTGCTCACAGCAGAGGCACGCGGTTTTGATCAGAACTTCACAGGTGGGCGGCAGCTGCGAAGCGTTGGGCAACCTGCCCAAGGTCCCCTTGATGCCCGGCACAGATGGACCGGAGTCCAGGACGCCTCCAGGGTGTAAACCCTTAGCTGCTCTTCTCCTGCCCTGGGACGGCCGCTGGCGGGGGCAGAACTCCTGTCCCCTCAAGGGTCCTTCTGCTTATGAGACAGGTTAAGAGGAGAAAAGCAAATTTAATAGGCGTATGTATGGGGAATCCACACGCACCTGGAAATTCCAGAGACTGGCAAAATGAGATCTGTCATTCTGAACTAAGGAGAAAGAGCTTTTGAAATCTCCTGCAGAGGACTTCTTTTGGAATTTTCTAGAACCAAAGAACTGTGTCCATTATGAGCAGGTTTGATTTTGGAAACAGCTCAAGTTGTAAGGGCACAAAACAGGGGTTGAGCAGCGGGACGAAGGAAAGCGCAGTTGGGACTTAGCCAGGAGGTGAGGGGGTTTCCTGAGGTACGTCCCCTGGCACTGGGGTCACATCCAGAGGACTTCCTGAAGGGTCCTGGGCGGCCGTGGGGCCGTCCCTGTTAGCAGGCACTCAGCCGCATTCGGAGGCAGTGATGACCCCGGGCCGGGCGGCTGCTGCGACCCAGGCAGGCAGGCTCTCCTGCCGGCCCTACTTCTGGAAGGAAAGAAATGATGTTTCAACTCCTCAGCTTTGGCGTTCCACCCAGGGTGGCCGCTTTGGTAGCCTTTGTCCAGCGTGGTTCTGGAACAGTCTGAGCCAATGTGGCTTGCGGGGAACAGGGTGCCTTTGGTTGAACCCCACTCTGCTGCCCACATCTTACTCTTTCAGTGACTGACTGGGCTCTTACGTGCTCTTGGCTTCATGGTTTCCCACTTCTTGTTTCTGAGGGTCTTTGTGTCCATTGTTGATTTGTCAGAGGTCGAATTGATTCAATGGTGATAATGGTTTTTCTCCTGAAAAAGGAAATACAAGATAAAGAGAACTGAGTGGCTCTGTTTGACTCTTATTATACCTGCAAGTTGTAGGCTGTGGGCTGAAGGGAAGCTTTTTTTTCCTGTGTTGGTTATAGCATCACAGTACTAGAAGCCACCAGAGTAGGAATGATTTATTCATTCATTTAACAAAAAAAACCTTGTTTTAATTTTCTTAGTGTTTCTTTATTTTTGAGAGAGAGGGAGACACAGAATTGGAAACAGGCTCCAGGCTCTGAGCTGCCAGCACAGAGCCCGATGTGGGGCTCGAACCCACGGACCGTGAGATCATGACCTGAGCCCAAGTCAGACGCTTAACCAACCGAGCCACCCAGGCGCCCCAAAACTTATATATATTTTTTTAAACACGAGCCACGTGCTAGGTGTCTTCCAAGGTCTGGAGTTAGGGTGTGAGTACCTGGACCTGCCTGCTGGGTGAGTGATCTGGCCCTCCATGGGGCAAAACGGACACCTGAATGGTACAGTCCCTGCTGGGAGGTCCCAAGGGAGTCACCTGCATGACACAGTGAGGCAGGCTGCGGGGGCTGGCCTCTTTAAACATGAGGTCAGGAAGAGGGCCTGTGAGCAGAAGTCTGCCAGCGGTAAGGGGTCTGGAGGCTGCACTTGGGGGCCCTGGGCAGCCCTTCAGGGTCACGGGGGGCTGACGTGCCGGTGGCCGTGTAGGGCTCACGGGCAGCGGCCCTGGGTAGAGCGCGGATGATGGCAGGTCACGTGGGAGGCGGCTCCCGCACTTCCAGGCCAGCGTGTCGGGCAGGAGGGGACTTTGCACTCTGGAGGTTAGCACTGGGAGGCCACGGGGCGAGAGCTGGCAGCCTGGGGCGTTGCCAAAGAGCAGTTGTAGACCAGGGACCCCGGGCCGAGCCTTCAGTGGGAGGTGGGAGGGCAGGGCCTGTGAGGGCACCAGCAGGAGGGTGGCCGGCGCTGCGCTGCGCGACCCAGCCCCCCGCCCCCGGCCGGCGCTCCGCTGCGCGACCCAGCCCCCCGCACCTGCAGAACTTAGAGCAGAGACCAAATTCTTCGTGGTTGTGTAACATGTTAGGAGAGAACCCCAAATGACTTTTGTATTCTGCTCCCAGTAAGAGAGAATCTCGTTACTTCTTTTTTTTATGATAACGAAATACAATTTAATTATGCTTAACTAAATTATTGTAGAAAATACAAATTCACAATGAAATTATTTAAATATACTGTAAATTAAATAAGAACGTAATGAAACTATTGTTATTCTTTCAGTGTGCCCAGTGGTGGGTGGATTAGCATATTGGGAAATACACCTATTCTGTTTGGGGCAGGGTTTTCCCTCATTGTCTACGTCTTCACTCACGGTGCCCACCTTCCCATGCCCTCCCCATACACAGGCGTCCAGGTAGTCAGTCAGGTGAATTGAACTCAAGAGACTAGATGAGTCTTTCCTGTGGACGTTCACATATTAGAAGAGCTAGAATCTGACCCTCTTCTATCTGTACTTGAGGATTTTCTTTCCTTTCCTAAATGAAAGGTTTTCCTCTCCGTATCTTCTTCCTTTCTTAATTCTCTGTTCTGTAGTTTAAGGAATCTCACGTTACTTCTTATACCTCATTTTGCTTTTCAAAGGATAAAAAGAGTGAAACGTATGCTCTCCGTTGTACTTCTGCGAGTGCCTCCGAGCCCCCCACTCGACCCTCCGAGATCCAGGGATCCAGCGTACGTGTGTCACCGGGAAGGTGTGCGGCTCCCGCCCGCCTCCCCGGGGGAGGGCGTCCCAGGGAGGTGGCAGGTGTGGCCACACCACCGGGCGGGCTTCAGCCTCCTCCCAGGCCCTCCTCTGCATAGCCGAGTCTGTCCAGGTCTCTTCAAGAGCAGGGATCGCTTGGGGTCCTGCTTGCTATGCCGTGTTGCCTGTGTGCTCCTCCGTGGGGATGGGCTTCACGGGCCCGATGTCACCTCTGCTCTCCTCTGACCACAGGGCTGGGTCGGGGGCACTGTGAGGTTTCAGGACAGGAGAGACAAAGACGAACTCCAGTGTTCTGCATCAGCCCAGTCTGCCCCTCCCCCATGTAGCTTCTGTGCCCCCATTCTCCTGAGGACCGAGCATGTCCACACCTCTAGTCCATGGCCAAGTCGACCCTGTGGGGCTCTCTTTTCCTGAGACCATTGGGAATGGACACTAAGAGACTAAAAATGGAGAGAGCTGAGCAATGGAGGGAGGATCTCGGCTGGAGAAGCAGCAGCCCGCAGGGAGGGGCTGTTGGGAACGCAGTGTGGGGAGCTCTGGGCACGTGTGGTCAGGGCAGCCTGGCATCGGCCGCAGGCCTGTGTACGGGGCTGGCCTGGCGTCGGCCGTAGGTCCGTGTACGGGGCTGGCCTGGCGTCGGCCGTAGGTCCGTGTACGGGGCTGGCCTGGCGTCGGCCGCAGGTCCGTGTACGGGGCTGGCCTGGCGTCGGCCGCAGGTCCATGTACGGGGCAGGCACCCCCATGTGTGCAGACGGAGGAGCCAGTGGGCAGGAGCTTGGTGCGCTTCTCTTTAACAGTGTTGAGCTGCCCAGCTGAGGAGCAGGAAGGCAGTGGGTGTGGACCCTGGTGCCTGTGGTGCAGAGCTGACCTTGGGACCCCTGTCCACGCAGGTGCCCCAGTCGGCTCGGTGACTTACACACGGCGCACACACCCGTGTAAGGGCTGAGACGCGCCCTGGCGGTCAGTGAATGGCTCCAGCCCCAGTGACCACAGGTCTGCATCCTGCCGTTACGGGGACTCTGGTTGTTGGGAGAGGCCCCCCCTCACACACATGGAGTCTGCGCCTTGTGCTCTCTATTGTCCGGTTACCTCCATGCAGCGGGGTGCTTCTGAGCCCCGTGCACGCTGTGCTGCACGCTCAGGAGTAGGCTCTGTTCGCTCCGGGTGGGACTGTGCCGTGTAGCTATGCTGCACGGCTCTTCCCTGTGGGTGGACATTTCAGACAGTGCGTCATTTCCAGTTTGAGGCCATTAAGGATAAAGTTGCTGTGGACATTCTTGGCAGGCTTCCATTTATTTGGGTAAATAACTTGGGAGTAGAGTTTCTGGGTTGTGTTGTGTGCTAAGGGCGTATTTAACTTTGTAAGAAATCACCGACCTTTTTTCCAGGACATTTGTGCCATTTTATGTTCCTGCTAGCGCCAGTAGATTAGAATTTCAGCCACTCCACGCCCTTCTCAGCACAGCGTATCGTCAGCCATTTCAGGGGGCGAGTCGTGGTGTCTCGTTGTGGTTTTAATTTTCTTGTCCTCGGTCCAAGTTTATGCATCTTCCCTTGCGTTCATTGGCCATTAATATACCTTTTTTTGTAAAGTATCTGTTCACCTTTTTGCCCTTCTTAAAAGATGGATTATTTGCCATCATGTTACTGATTTTTTAGAGTTCTTTATATATTCTGGAATCAAGTTCTTAGATACATATGTTACAGTTATTTTCTCCCACTTAGGACCTGGCCTTTTCCTTTCCTTAACAGTGTCTTATGAATAGCAGGTGATATAATTTTGACATCATTCCAGTGAGTTTCTTATATTTCTTTTTTTAATATATATTTATTTTTTTTTGAAAGAGAGAGAGCGCAGAGGGGAGGTGGGGGTGGTGGTGTACAGAGGATCTGAAGCGGGTTCTGTGCTCACATCTGGGACATTTGAGAATCGCCAGAAGCATGGCAAAGGAGCTGAGAATAACGGAGAAAATGACCCTGTATAGAACTGAGGTGATTGCTGACTCAGTGCCCTGATGCCCACCATCGTGTGCCCACTTCAGGTGGGAGGCAGCTGGGCAGCCAGCAGGAGGCATCCGGCCCAGGCTGGATGTGCCCACACAGGCGTCTGGCTGTCCTGGCTAGTCTAGAGGTCTGTTGACCAGCCAGTGACCCTGTGACTCCCCCTGCCCTTCAGCCTGTCCGGAGTGGGGTGGGGACAGGTCAGCCACTCCTCATGCTCTGTTGCAGTTTTCAGGGTCTCAGGGTACGTGCTGGGGGCTTCATGTGGTTAGTGCCCCCCAGAGATGGGTTTTACGTCTGAACCCAAGAACAAGATGCGGGGAGGAAGGGCCACTCACAGGTCAAGAAAGAATTCTGACAATCACAAGTGTATTTAAAGAAAGAAATTCAGAATGTAGACCAAAAAAAAGACAAAATCTGGTAGAAAATTTAAGAGACGTGGAGGATAAATCGGATGTTCAGTTCAGTGATCGCATTCCAGAAACACCGTGGAAAACCAGAGCGAGGCCATTGAGAAGAGCCAGTCGCTTCTCAGCGCAGGCCCTTGAGAACACAAGGCCTCCAGAGCAGCGAGCGGGACGCGTTTCAGAGGCATCTGGAAACCCACAGAGGGGACACTGGACACAGAGCCTGCCCCGCCTCCCAGCGGCGGCTTGGACAGCAGACGGCTGCGCGCTCGGGCGGGGAGACGCCTGCAGATGCCAGGCTCCAGGGGAGTCTCCGGGGAGCAGCTCTGGGCCTGGCCGGAGGCCGGGGGCGCCACTTGCAGTCGCCTCCGTTCCCTTCCAAGTTCAAAACGGTGGGAACCAAGAGATTGGAGCTGGAGAAGGCGGGGGGGGGGCTGAGTTGGCAGCCTCCTGCTCCCCGGGGGCCCTGCTGGGCCGTGGGCCTGGGCCAGGCTGGGGCTGCCTGCAGAGCGGCGGAGGCCGGAGCCCTGGCGAGAGCATGCGGACCCTGGGCCGGAGCGTCGAGCCTGCAGAGCGAGGCTCACGTTGCCCGGGGGGACAGCACTGGGGGGGCAGAGGGGACAGAGTGGCGCGAGGGGAAGGGAGGGGCACGGCAGCCCCACGTCCAGAAGCAGCCTCCGAACCAGGCTCACAGCGCTCTGCTGCTGCACAGGGAACGCTCGCATCTCATGACGACAAGGCCGTGTTTTCAATTCAGCCTGTGGGGGAGCCTGGGAGAGTGGAGGTGGCCTCCTTACAGAGCAGGCTCAGGGCCTGAGGTCACCACGTTGGGCGGTGGGTGACAGGGCTGCCCATCCTGGCGAGGAGCCAGCAGAGAGCTCTGGACGCAGGCGGGGACACAGTGGCGTGGGTGTGCCACGTGGAGGTGGCCGGAGCCACCCGGAAAGCGGTCAGCAGCGCCGCTCCCGTGCAGGGGCAGGGTGAGCGCGCCGAGGTCCCCGTCCCAAGCCCCCAGCGGGTCTCCGTCTGTGTGCCCCCAGGACAGGCTCAGCGGCTCAACAGGTGCCGGGCCGACACTGGTGGCACCGTGTGGACGAGTAGACGGATCGCGCCCGTCGAGGCAAACTGACGCCATGGGCCCGCAGAGGCGGTTTATGCAGGCGTGACAGGCCATGTCTCCAGTGCCGGCGTGGCGCCTCTGCCGCCAGGGGGGATGTCCGCGGCCTGCCGGCTTCGAGCCCGCCTGCGTGGCGCCTGGCGGTGGCCGTGGTCTCTGCTCGGGTGCCGCCGCCTCTTCTCACCGCGAGTCCTTCCGTTACAGGAGCTGCTGCAGGAGTTTGAGTCCGAGATGCGGAAGAGGGAGCAGGAGTTCCGCCTGCGGGCCGACTGCATGAGCCGCGAGGTCCTGACGCTCGAGCTCAAGGTGCGGTGGCCGCGGGCCGTGACAGCTCCGCCTCTGCCGCGAGGTGCCACTCGCTCGGGAGCAGGGAGGCCGCCTCTGGGCCGGGTGGTGGGGCGATGCGACAGGCGGGCTGCTGCCACGGTTCTGGTTGCCCCTGCCTGGGGAGGTGTGCCCCCACCCAGGGTAAGCTGCCCCCCGGCCCCCAAGGGACACCCCGCCACCCACCTGTGTGCTCCGTGAGCTCAGCTGGGCCTGCGGGGGGTGGAGCTTATCCACTTAGGGCAGAGGAGGCCCGGCCAGCGTTGGGGCCCATGTGTGGCTTGGGCCCCTGGCCGGGGTGCTGGCCACCCTTCGTGAACATGGGCAGCCAGGTGCTGCCGGGGCGCCCGAGGGGCATGCGGGCCCCACCTTTGGCATGGACGCAGGGCCAGCCCTGAGGGAGTGGGAGGTGGTACAGGAAGCAGGGGTTCCCCCCAGCCCAAGGCTGTCACCCGGTGGGTTACACCCGCAAGGGCATTCAGCAGGTGCCAGAGAGAGAGCCCCTGCCGTAGCACTCAGTGAGGGCCTCCCCAGGCCGCCAGCCTCCCCACGGTGCTGTTAGGCCCTGAGAACCCTGGCAGTTGTGCGTGGCTGTGTCTGTGCCACGCAGGCCACAGCCCAGCCTCGCCTTCTGGCACAGACACCAGTTCTTCCCTGTGTGCCAGCCGTGCCCTCCTAGGTACCCGCCAGGCCCCTCTGCATGGGTGCCCTGCCCCCAGTCCTGGAAGAGCCCACAGGGACCCTCACGAGGCTGCTTGGCAACTTCTGAGAGTTGGGACAGGACAGCAGGCAGCACCAGGGGTCCCCGCCCTGGGCTCCACGGTGGGACTGGGCACGTGCACACTGCATGCCTGCCGCACCTCCACCTGCCCTGCGAGGCCCTTACACAGGCGCAGCTGGTACACGCCTACAGCTGATCTGGGCGCCGCAGTCGTCGCCAGCGCCCACAGTTACGGCTGAGGAAACCGAGGCCCTGAAATGTTATTTTAAGTTGGCGCGTGTGGGCAGCCACGGCCTTACCTCTCCACCTGTGTGTTTGATTAAGTATTTAATATTCACAGGGGAGCCAGGAAACTGGGTGGAATCAGCGCTGTGCTGGTGGGCTGCGTGCCCGCCCAGGCCGCACCCCTCCCCTGCGCGTCCACCGCGTGCACCCCGCGTGCCCGCCCAGGCCGCACCCCTCCCCTGCACGTCCACCGCGCGCACCCTGCGTGCCCGCCCAGGCCGCACTCCCCACCTGCACTTTCACTGCAGGCGTCTCACGTGTGAGCACAGCCTCGCAGTTTTGTTGCCTCTTGGATTGTAGGTTTTCTTCTCTTTCCTCAGTTTGTTCCAGTTTCAGCTTCATTTTGAATTCTTTCTCCTTCGAAGGTGAAATTTCGGGACGAGGAGGTTGCGGCGCTGAAGGAGGCTGTGGCACAGGCCGCGGGGTCGCTGCAGAGCGCCGAGGCCGCGAACTCGGAGCTGCGGGACCGGCTTCACCTCAGCGAGCAGGAGCTCAGGGACCTGGCGGCCGCCAAGGACGCCCGGTGTGGAGCCGCACCTGCCCCTCGGGCCGGGTGGCGGGGCCCCCCTGCTTTTCCCTGAGCCGACGTTTTCTCCGTTTCAGGATAAAAGACTTAGAAAGCAGACTTCACTCCGAGCAGCTCTCCAGGAAGAAGGAGGAGGACGTGTTCAGGAGGAAGTGAGTGTTCGCCGCCTGGGGGGGGTCCTGGCACAGGCTCCCATCAGCCCGGGCGCCTGGCCTGTGCTCTCGCTGCTGCGGGTCGGCTTCCGTAGGCTGCCTGCTCGGGGGGTGTTCTCAGTGGCGCTTAGGCTTTTTGGCGTTTCGCAGCCTTTGAACTTCACAGTTGTGTTAACAGCGCTAACGTTAGATTGCGAAAACAAATCTCACTGAGCGATGAGGTCGTCTCTCGCTTTTGTCGTGGTCGTACGCTCTCCGGGTTCTCAGGAGACCGTCTTCCTGCTGAACCGCTGGTCTCCTACCTCGCTGTGGGCAGCGCGCCCCTCGCTGCTGGTGTCGGGGTCGCTCGGTGGGTAGACGGCGCACCCCCGGGGCAGCAGCCCTGGGGAAGCGCTTGGCGGCCACCCAGGCCGAGGCGTGTGAGGCCAGCAGGGTGAGGCGGGCGCGCGGAAGGCACAAGGCAGGCTCCCGGGGGAGGGCCGGTGTGGGCGAGCGCCTGTCCTTGGGAGCAGCCCGGGCCTGACTGGGGGGCCCCCAGAGAGCCTGAGAGGCCAGTGTGTGGCCGGCCGGCCAGCTGCTACAGGACATCCTCCCTTTTCCTCTTCCGGAGAAGCAGCAGGTGACTGTGTACAAAGCAGGCGTGTGACGATCGGGAAGCTGGTCGGGAGCGAGAGCGCGGGGGGCTGCGGAGGAAGGGCGACCTGGGGCCACCTTGTGGCCGTGGTGTTTGTGCAGCTCGTGCACACGGGGGAGAAAAGCTTTACAGCTTGTTTACTGCAGTTTCACCCCTAGTTAGACCTGAGCCTTCCAGGCTGCCGTACAGACACCGTCGACCTGTGCCCGCCCCGGCCCAGCACGCACGAGCCAGAGGCCCGGCCCCGTGTTCACACTCCTGCTGGGGGCATGTGAGCGCCACACGCACAGCAGAACGTGGCCTCACGTGAACCCGTAGGCTGGTGGTGCCAGGACCGTCCCTTAGTCTGCTGTGGCCACTGGCCTTTGGAAGAATCTGGCACTCTCAGACTCTCTCTTTTTTTTTTTTTAATGTTTCTTATTTATTTTTGAGAGAGAGAGAGAGACAGCATGAGCAAGGGAAGGTCAGGAGACACAGACTCCAAAGACAGGCTCCGGGCTCTGAGCTGTCAGCACAGAGCCCAACGTGGGGCTCGAACCCACGAACCGCGAGATTGTGACCTGAGCTGAAGTCGGACGCCCAACCGACTGAGCCACCTGGGTGCCCCTCTCAGACTCTTTTTAATCACAAAATGAAATAATTTAAAAAAATGAATATAATCAGGGCGCCTGGGTGGCTCAGTCGGTTAAGCGTCCAACTTTCGCTTAGGTCATGATCTCGGGGTTTGTGGGTTCGAGCCCCGCGTCGGGCTCTGTGCTGACTGCCAGCTCAGAGCCTGGAGCCAGTTTCAGAGTCTGTATCTCCCCCTCTCTCTGACCCTCCCCTGCTCACGCTGTCTCTCTCTCTCTCTCCTAGAAATAAATTAAAAAAAATTTTTTTTAAATAAAAAAATTAAAAAATGAATATAATTAAAAATTTTTTAAATTTATTTTTGAGAGAGATAGAGAGTACAAGTAAGGGAGGGGCAGAGAGGGGGCAGGAGGAGATGCAGAATGTAAAGCAGCTCCAGGCTCTGAGCTGTCAGCACAGAGCCCGATGCGGTGACTCGAACCCATAAACTGTGAGATCACGACCTGAGCAGAAGTTGGACGCTCTGCTGACTGAGCCCCTCGGGCGCCCCTGATTTTTAGCATATCAGAAACGTCAGCATAGAGGTAAAACTGTTCAGGAGTGGTTAGCTCCCTCTGTGGAGTGTGCGGCTCTTGGGTTGTGAGTCCAAGCCCCACGTTGGGGGGTAGAGATTACTTTAAAATAAAATCTCTCTTAAAAAGGGGGGGAAAAGTAAAACTGTTTGGTTACTCTTTAAAATGTATGTAAACATCCCCTACCATTGATTGAAAAGTGCGGGAAGGTGAATGTGAAGGAGCCTTCCTTACAGCTTTCCTTTCTCTTCTGCCCTTACGCCTGAGGACCTTCATCTGAATATAGTGTAATTTTTGCACTTCAGAAATTTGAACTCAGTCACCTCTAAGAACAATAGGTAGATTATGTAAACTAAAAACAATGAAATTGGCTGGAGTCACAAGGCTCTAGGTGTTTAGAAAGAGTTCTAAATGAAGTTCTTATGATAGTTATTAGTACATACTTCACAGAACAATATAATACACCATAAAATTCAGTGACCATCACCTGTAAAGTCTCCTCAGGAATGGCCCTGTTACGAGGCAAGACGGCCCCCACTTCCGCTGTGAGCAGCTGTGTGGGGCTGGCCGCCTTGTCGCGCTCACGGGCAGCAGGGGGCTCCTCTGCCGCGTCTCCGGGGCTCTGAACACCTTCCAGTTACGTGCCCCGATCAACCTGCTGGCTTCCGTCCGGAATGGTGTCGTGCCCTGTGTCTGCCGCTCATGTGGCAGTGCCCCCAAGCCTGTGCTGGCCACGGTGTCTGAGCACGGTCAGCAGCACCGTCCACGTTCTCCGTTTCCAGAAGTTTAGATAAGAGGCTTTTTTAAGACCGACTCCGTGACTGTTCCACACACCAGGTGTCTTTCCACTTGGTGACATTTTGTCTGGGAAGCTGGGATGTTGTGACTTGAGAGCACGTTTGCCAACATGATATTTACGCAGTAAGATGGCTTTTATTTTGCTGCACGCTTTTCCATTTCTGTCTAAAACCTGAAGCCTGCAGATTTAGGGAAAATGGTCACCAGGCCACCTGCGCGGCCAAGCCCGCCGTGTCCGTGGAGCCATCAGCCGGGCGGGTTGCTCTGCGGTGTCTCTTCCTTTTTCAGTTCGAGTAAGTGAACTTGTCTCTGTTTGGAGGAGTGTCGTGGAAACACAGAATTACAGGACTCGAAAACGCCCTTCCGCCGTGCACACGAGCACAAGTCCGCGCTAGCACACTCGGCGCGTTTTAAAGCGTGTTGTCGGCCCAGGGGCTCAGAGCTCACACCGATGCTGTGCGTGGGGACTTGCCGTGTGCTGATGCGCTGTCGTGAGCGGCAGACGGAGCCGCGGTGACGAGGCAGGCGCTCCCACCCTGGAGCCCGGTGTTTGCCTTCAGAGTGGCGCCCCCACGCATCGCAGTTGGGAAGTGACTCCGTTCGTGTCACCAGCCGTCACGGTTGGGCTTTCGTGGTTTGGTGGAGAGAAGGGCACGTGCTGCCAGGAACGAGGAGGCGCGGCGGCCGGTGTGTGTCCCGGCTCTGCCGATAGAAGGTAGAAAATACCGAACAGGTCGCAAGACGGGTAAGATGAGGCTTGACTGTGATTAGAATGAAAAGTACATAATGTGACTCGATTGGGAAAGGCTTCCCCGTCCCACTGGAAGATGCTGATGGAATCCAAAGCCACGTGGAATTCTATTTCTAGAGCCTTTAACTTTTTACTGAAACCAAATAGAGTAAAAGCATAGAAAGTGCTGAGCATGGTCAGTCAGATGTGCACACGGCACCTGCCAGTTTGGTGTGGGGTCAAGACGGGCGTCTGCTCTGGAGATGGAATTCCGGTAAGTTTGGCGTCTCCGGCGAGACGGAGAACCGGCCGCCACGTCACAGGGAAGGCGTCCGGACGGCCGCGTCCTGCCTTCGGGGGCTGGTGGGACAGCCGGTGAGGGCGGTGGTAAGGCTGCTTTGCCCGAGCTCCGGCTTCCGGGGTCTGTCTTCTGGGGGTGCTGAGCTCCAGAGGCGGGCCAGGGGCCTGGCATCTGAGAGCCGCTCGGGCAGAGTGCACCCCGGGGGGTGTCCGCACACGGCCGGGGGGCAGGAGCACCACAGCCTCGGGTACGGGGTGCGAGGGGGAGCGAGGAGGCCGCGGGCCAGGTCACCCGCCTGTGTTTCAGGCATGAGGCGCTGGACCGCCACGCCAGGGAGAGGGACGCGGTGCTGGCGGCTGTGAAGGACGCCCACGCGGAGCAGCTGCGGGCGCTGGAGGCCAGGGCGCTGGAGCTGCAGGCCCACGTCGAGAGCCTGGAGCTGCAGCTCCGCAGGGCAGAGTGGAGGCAGGCCGAGGCCTTGAAGAGCAAGGACGCCGCCGTGGACAAGTGAGTGGGCGGGCCTGGCGCCCCGGAGCCCCCTGGTCCTTTTCCTCCGTCTCGTTTTGCCCTTTTTTTTTTTTTCTTTTAGTTGCGTCATTGCTGTGTGTGCGTAGACATATGCAGTTATTGTGGTAAAACACAACACAACTTTTTGTGAGCGACACGGCAGGCCACACAGGCAGGGCCGCCTCCCGGGGCCCACAGTTAAGGCACAAAGAGACGGGGGAGTTCTTTAACCGAACGTGTCCAGGATACTGTCGTGTTGCGTGACGTTAACAAGCAATCGGTATAAAAACTAATCCTCTTTTGCCTGAAAAAAATTATTACTGAGACATTTTGTATTTTTTTGGTGCTAAATTTTGAAGCCACATCTCAATTCAGACCAGTCACGTGCTCGGGAGCCGTGCGTGGCCCGCGGCCCCGTGTTGACCAGCACCGGCCCGAGCGCTTGACTGCGGGCGTCCCGGAGCTGGAGGGCGGGTCCTCACGTTCTCCAGAGGCCGGCCTCCCGGAGCTGGGCTGCGCTGGGCACGCTGGGGCAGGAGCCAGGACCTCGGCCGGGGACAAGCAAAGCCTTTACGCAGTACCCACAGCCAGTATGCAGGTAACTGTGGGCGTTCGCTGGAAACCGAGAGGAGATAAAAATGTGGTTGCTGAGTTCTGGCGACTTCTCCTGCGGTTGGGAAGGCCTGACACGCACGCTGACTCGGTAGGAGCAGCGTCCGGGGGAGGAAGAGGAAGACCGTACAGCACGTCCCCCGTCATGGTGTTCGAGGCCGGGGCCGGGGCCTTCCAGGCTGGACGGCTGCTCTGTTTCCCGCCTGGAGAGTCAGAAGAAGCCTCAGTGACAGACCTCCCTGCTGGCTGGTGTCCTTTGCTCCTTAGAATAAGGTTGCTGACGAGTGAGTGATGAGGTCACACCTTGGAAATCCAGATCAGGTCCCAGGTGGTCTGTGTCCATCCAGCTTCTCGGTGACCGTGGACGACAGTGCAGCCGGAGGAGATGCTGCACGTCCCCCATCACCTCAGACACTCGGTGCTGGGTGGCACGGCCGGCCGGGGCCCAGATCCCGCGGGGGTGCGCACGCCTGCACTCATCGCCCGTCCGCCACGCAGCACCAGAGCGGGGGCGCCCCCCAGAGCCCGGCCCCGGGGCCGAGTCCTCTCCCGTCACCTGCACGGTGTCTTAACTGGTTTCCAACTTTCCCAGCCCTTCGTGATGTTAGGCCATCTTATCTTAGGTAGGAGACCAGTGTGAGTTTGTACAGATTGTACTAGAAGTGATTTGTGTAACGTATGTGAAGAAAACCGGTCTTCCTGTGGCAAGAGTAATGCCGGGAGCACTCTGCTTGTCTGGCTTTCTCACTCCTCTGAGAGCATCCGTGACTCCAGACATTCTGTGCTGTTTCCGGGCAGGTTAGCGGTTCAGCCGCAAGAGCCTGATGTCCTCTGGTCAGCCTCGGTTTCCCCGGAGGTGCGGGTCTGTGCCTTCTCCCGGAAGGATGGGGAGGGACGCGGGCCAGGGCCGCGAATGGGGTGAACGCGCAGCGGCCTTTTGTGCAAGACTGCCGCTTCCCTGGTCAGTGTCCCGAGTGTCTTCTCTCACGTCTTTCTTTTTGGGAAATTTATCCAAGTTTAGGGATTCTCCCAGGTGGTGTGGGGGTTTCTGTACAACCTCATTTTACTGTTCAGTTTGAAAACCTGTGGCGAGGGTGCCCGTGTGGAGGGGCTGCACGCGGCGTGGCCCAGGTGAGCCGCATGGCACCACCTCAAGACTACAGGCTCTGCCAGCCTCTGCGGCTCACCTCTCCTTGCGCGTCTGGCACGGACCCGGCATGTCCTGCGTGCTTGGTCGACACCTGGGTGGGTGGGAAGGATGGTGGGTATGTCTTGAGTGGGACCATTTCCTGACCCGGGCAAGGAGCTCTCCACCCTGACGTGAAGCCGCGGGTGTGGAAGAGACTTGGTGTACAGCGTGCCCTTTGAGGGCCGCACGCGTGTGTCAGCATGTGAGCTTAGGGCGTTGTGTACGAGAAAGCTTGAGCGAGCGAGCCAGTGAGATCCACACCCGCGTTCACACAGCTTCCCTCCTTTGCGCAGACTCCGTGAAGACGCGTCGGCTCTGCAGTCTGGCTGGGATGCCCAGACCGCTCGGCTGTCCAAGGACCTGGTCTCCAAGGACCTTCAGATTCAGGCGCTGCAGGAAGAGGCTGTGGAGCTCAAGGCACAGCTGGCCAGGTGCCAGCAGGACGTCGGAAGGTGACCGCCCCCGGGACGTCCCCGAGATGCATCTCACCGCGCGCCCCGTAGGGGCTGGGTGCTGTTCTAGGTGCTAAGGGTACTGGGGGGGACAGGGTCCAGGCCCTGGCCTCACATCCTGCCGAGGGAAAAAGACGAGAAACTGGGAAGAGAAGGAGAGTGTCTGGGCGTGAGAAGGGAGAGCAAGCGGGATGGGCTGATGGCGGGTGGCCCCCGGAGGCCTTTCCCTGGGGGTGGTGTCGGGTCTGGAGCGAGTGCCACGGCGGCACCCCTGCTGCCGGATCCTGCGCCGGGAGGATGCCTTCGTGTGTCCCGCCCCGTCACCGTCTCCTCCCGTCTGACGGGGGAGCGCTCGAGTGAGGGTCGCATTCTCTTTCTTGAGGAATAGTTTAGATACGATGAAATGTACTCGTTGCAGGCGTGCGGTCAGTCAGTGCTGACCGGCACGGGCACCTGTCGTCAGGGCATGCGGCTGTGCCACCGCCTGGTGCCCTCACGCCTCGCAGCCGCCGCCCGCCCGTCCCTGCCCCGCCCGCGATTCCGTCTAAATGGAGTCGTGCAGCGTAGGCGCTTTGCATCTGCCTTCCCGTAATACTTATTTGGACATTTATTGCAGGTTTTCTATTGTTCTGCCTCAGTTTGGGGAATCTGTGTCTTTCAGTGAGTTTGTCCGTTTTATCTAATTGTTGACTTTATTGGCATAAAATTGTTTACAGGGTTTGCGTATCGTGTCTCTGACCTGTGCAGAGTCTGTGGTAACGTCCTCTCTGGTTCTTGATCAGTCAGGTTGGAGGTGTATCAGTTGTATCAGTCTTTCCTCTTTTAAGTCTATTTATTTATTTTGAGAGAGAGACAGCACGAAAGGGGGAGCGGCAGAGAGAGAGGGAGACAGAGAATCCCAAGCAGGCTCCATGCTGTCAGCGCAGAGCCCGATGCGGGTCTTGAACCCACGAACTGTGAGATCGTGACCTGGCTGAGATCAAGAGCTGGACCCTCAACCGACCCAGCTCCCGAGGTGCTCCCGTCACCAAGTCTTTTATTAATGCATTTGCATTTGGGGTTGTTGTGGCTTCTTCTATTTTATTTTATATATTTGAGTAATCCCTGCACCCTGCGTGGGGCTCAAACTCCTGACCCCGATGCCAGGAGCCGCACACATTTCTGACTGAGCCACCCAGGCGCCCCACCAATATTTATTTCTGATGCTCTTCGTTCTTAGGGGCAGCTGGGTGGCTCAGTGGGTTAAGCGTCCGACTCTTGGCTTCAGCTCAGGCCGTGGTCTCGTGGTGTGTGAGTTTGAGCCCCACGTTGGGCCCTGTGCTGACAGCACCAGTCCTGCTTGGGAGTCTCCCTCTCTCCCGTCTCTCTTTGCTCCTCCCCTGCTCGCGTGCTCTCCCTCAAAAAAATTAAAAATTAAAAAAAAAACAGCAAAATTTAAAAAAATCAAGTTCAAAGTTTCCACAAGGTGTAATCTTTTTTTAGCCCCCCGAAGGTCCTTTGCGCAGCCCTGCACTCAGCCGTTTGTCCGCAGTTCTTTGCCTTTATCTTCCTGAAGCGTGTATTCACTCGAGGGAAAACTCCAAGCCGGTGGTGTGTTTTCCCGTGGCTTGTTCCCTCCTGGGGCTCACCGAGCGTTTCTCAGGAGGGTTCCTCAGGCACGTTCCTCCACACGTATTGTGCCTTTTTCCCCGTTTCCCGTTTTTCCCTCCATCGCTGGCTTGTGGTGATTGGACTGTTGGTGTAAACGGGTGAGGTTGTGCGCGTGCGTGTCCTGCCGCTGTCTCCACAGGCCCGTCTCTGCCCCCCCTTCTCCCGGGAGCCCCAGCACCCCCCCCCCCAGTCGGGGCCCTTCTCGCTGAGGCGTCTCATCTGCCTACTAAGGCTGAGAGGTTCTCCTTTTAGACATTTGTTTTCACCTTTCTCCTCCTCACGCGTGTGGTTGCTTCTTGTCCCGGAGCGTATTCACCGTGCGCTCCGCTCCCGCCCCTCTTGTTTCTGGGTTGTTCTCCTAGGGCCTCTCGCGGGCCCTGCTGGGTCCGGACGCAGGGCCCTTTGTGCCAAGTGCCTTCGCTCGTGCCCTTCCTCTTGCACGCGCTGCCCTCCGTTCCGGCTGCGGCCGATGCCCGCGCAGTCTGCACACGGCGCCCTCAGGTCCTGGCCGTCTGGGCCTCGCGGCACGCGGCCACCTCTGCAGGGCCGGTGGGAGCCCCCCTCCAGCCGGCAGGACGGGGTCCTCTAGGGCCTCACCAGACAGGAGCGCCCGTCCCCTCGCGCTCACGGCCCGGCCACGCTCGGGAGACGTGTGCAGACCCCACCGCGTGTGGCGGGCGAGAAGGACGCGCGGCCCCGGTTGCACAGGGTTTCCTCCTGTGTCTCCTCCGCCAGGGCCTCTGCAGACCCGCTGTCCCGTGGACGTGGGCTGCCGGCTCCCGGGGACTGTCCCTGACCGTGTGGCCTGTGTTCTCTGTCCTGCACGCGCCCCGAGCTCTTCGGGCTCACTCTCCGCAGCTGCCAGACTCTCGCACCGTCTCTGGCGCAACCAGTTTTCTTACTATTTCTCAAGTCTGTTAGTTTCTTCCCTTCCCTCCTTACAAACGGGTTCTTCTCTTTCCGGGGTTTGATCTTCCGCGGTGCTGGTTTCCTCGGTTCCCCGGCGTCCCTGCCGTCTGCACCGCTCAGACCCTGAGCCTGCCCGCCTGCGCCACTTCTCCACGGCCACACGGCAGGGACTCGTCCGGGCTGCTGTTTTGTGGGCCTGTCGCGTGTCAGCAAGGGCGCGCCAACGCGGGCTGGCCCGGCGGGAGCACCCCCTGCACCCGCCACCTGCGACACACCCTTGCTTTTCACACGCAAGGGGACCGCCCTCAGGAGGACCCGGTCCCCACAGGTACAAGCAGCAGCTGCTGGTGGCGGTGGAGCGGGAGCAGTGCCTGCAGCGCGACAAGGTGCAGCTGGAGCTCGACTGGCGCCACCGCTGTGACTGCGTCGAGAGGGACCACCACCGCGCGTCCGAGGACCTGCTGCAGGCTCTGACCGCCGCACGGGACCAGGTCCATGCCCTGCGTGGCCCTCACGCTCCCTCTTGCGCCGCGGCACCCGGGAGGCTCTGGGCTCCCGAACCCCAGCAAGCAGTTTGACTTATAGCGAAATTACAGCTGTGGAAGTTGTCCGTGTCCCGCCCCCCAGCCATTTCCCCCGATCGTTTTAGAGACGGCGAGTGCGCGTGGGCAGGGAAGGCGCAGAGGGAGGGAGGGAGAGAGAGTCCCGAGCGGGTTTGAACCCGAGAACCGTGAGATCATGACTTGAGCTGAAATCAAGAGTCAGTCACTCAACTGACTGACCACCCAGGCGCCCCAGAGTGTTCCATTTTTTGTTGCGTTAGCTGTTTCCCATGAGTGCTAGGCAGCTCCCTGCACCCTGTGCTCAGGGGACCGGGCAGAAAGGGCCACACCCCGAGCCTGATGCTGCCGATGAGCCAGCCCCGGCTGCCGCCTGGTCCTGGGCCACAGGGCTGCTCACTCACGTGCCTGCTCTCTGCTTCTGGGCGGGGCCCTGAAGGCTGGCACCACTGCCTTGAGACTCTTCCAACATAAACCGAGTCCCACATCACCCCCTCCAGGTTGCTGCCAAGCTACAGGAGACAGAGCGGACGCTGTGTGACCAGGAGGTGGTGCTGAAGGCCTTGACCCTCGAGAGAGACCAGGCCGTGCAGGCGTTGAGGACACGCGGGTTCCTTCCGGAGAAGGAGGTGCAGGTCAGCACAGCCGTCCTTCACCCTGAGCCTTGCCTGGGAACGCCCTTCCCCCAGCCCAGTCCTGGAGCCCCCCCCCCCCGGCCTCCAAAGTCTCCACTGTGTCCGCACAACGAGGGCCAGTCTGATACCTGAAGGAGCTGAGGTGACTCTGGACTTAGACTCTTCTTTGTATTCTTAGCACTTGAAATCTTAGACCCCACACTCAGACATCACACCACGCAGACAGTGTGAAGTTGCCCTCGTGTTTTACCCCCAGAGCTGTCACGGCGGGTTGCTGTGTGCCGCCAGCGTGGTGCTGCTTGAGTGCCCGCCCGTGCCGGGTCTGCCTGAGAACCTCGTCTGAGGCCCTGGGTCCTCTGACGCTGAGGCTGGTGCCGCAGCCCCGAGACGCAGGGACGCTGCCTCACAGTGTGGAAGGAGTGGAGCTGGGCTCCGAGCCCGGGTGCCCAAGGGCCGTGGTCGGGGGATGGGCGGCGAGAGCAGGAGGGGCTGCCGGTGGGGGGAGACCTTTCCAAGCCCGAGAAGAGTTCTTGTTTCTTGTTTCATGTGCAGGAAATGCATTAATGTTAAGGGCACAGGTCAGTGAGTTCGACGTGAATGGGCCCATGGGCCCCGCCCTCTAGCAAGATGGAGAGCGTGTCCATCACCCCGGAAAGTCCCTTCCCGATGGTCCCCCTCCCCACCCCAAAAGCAGCAGCTGCTCAGATTTCTAGCTTGTCACAGGGACGCAGGTGGGCAGGGTTTACTCCAAGACGGCGCAGTGGCCACATGTCCGTAGACCCAGCTCCTAACCAGCGTTAAGATATTTGTAATTTGGGGCACCCGGCTGGCTCGTTTGGTGGTGTCTGCAACCCCTGATCTCAGGGTCAAGAGTTCGAGCTCCACACTGGGTGTAGAGATCACTTAATCCTAGCTTATCCTAACCTGTGTGCAGAAGCCAGGACCTCTGCTTCTCTCGGGGGTTTTAGGGTCCAGCACAGAGTCAGAGAGGACATTTGATGATTCCGTCCTGGTCGTTTGTGAGAACTGTCAGAACGTAGGAGACGGATCTGGTGTCTGTGTGGACATCTGGGCAGGAGCCTCTGTCTTGGGGCGAACACGGCGCTTGAGGCAGAGGCTTCTTCAGGCCTCGGTGTCACAGGGTGGGAAGGCCCGTGGGGAAGGGTCGGCGGGTGGCCACAGAGCCAGATCACTTTCTCATTTAAAGTTGTAATAAACGTTTCCCGTCCTAACTGTCAGATTTGGTGCTGACTTTGGAGAGTTCAGCGTGTCATCAGACATCTGGGGGGGATGGGATCTCAGGGCGCAGCAAAGGGCCCTTTTGTGACTGAAGCCTGGGTCTCTCCAGGAAGGACAGAACTTAATGGTTAGACTTTATCCCAGAAATATGCATCTTCACACGTGGTACCCGAGCCCCTGACATACAGCCGTGGCCGTGTTCTCCCCGCAGAGATCTCGCCAACGGACAGCTGGCGCTTTTGTGAGAGACGAGTGAGCGCCTGGAGCAGGGCTTGGTGCCAGGTTGAGCACGCGGTGGCAGCACGGACAGTGGCGGCCGGGTCACCCCTCATATTGAGCGTCCATCCCGATCTGATGCGAGCCCCTCGTGAACCATTGAAGGGGGGCTGTGACCCAGCACCCGGCTCGCTGCTGGCGCTGGCGGAGTCCGCTGCTGAGGACACGGAAGTCACACGTGGCCGCACCGTTGGGGCGTTCTGGCGTTTCCCTCGGTGCCTCTCTCTCTGGATCTCGCACGTGTCCCTGCGCGTGTGCTCGTTTCATACAGTCCATGCTGTGCTGTGTGTTGGGGATTCTTTCTTTCACTTGTACGGTCATCACGTCTCCCGTCCTGGTAACTCTTCAGAACACCGCGGAAGTGGTTGTGTGTTTTACCGTACGACCTCCTCTTCCAGCGTCGCTGAGCTGGCACGTGTCACCCTAAGGCCGCACGGGCGCCTCTCTCTGAGCTCGGCAGCAGCTCACCCTCTGCTTGGGTGCAGGGCTGGCGGGAGCCCTCCTCGGGCCAGCTGAGTGGGGCTGGCCAGCAGCCGGGAGGAGAGCGGGGACCCAGGTGGGGGGTGCGGCGCCTGGGGGGGCGCTGCAGGGAAGGGGACGGGCGCTGTCTGCAGGCGCACATCCCTGAAGCCGGGGCCCTGCCTGGGCTCGCGCAGAACACGTTATCTGCCCCCCCCCACCCCCCCCGTGTCAGACACCCCAGGTCTGTGCTGGCGGCAGATGCTCGCTTCCTGGAACTCGCTGGTTTTCCGGTCTTGCTGCAGCTGGTCCTGCGGCTCCAGGGTAGCAGCCTGTCTCGCTGTCCTTGGAAGGACAGTCACTGACTGCAGGTCCCGAGGCGGGAGGCCTTCTGCTTCCTGCGTCTCGGCCGGTGGCTCTCGCGAGGGGCTGGCACCGTCTGTGCTGGTCACGCCGCCTGATGCGCTGTGCGCCCCTGATTGCTTTTCTCTCTTTATCAGTAATTTGTTAGCAATCCAATTATTATGGGTTTTTTGGTGTGATTTTCTGTTAATTTGCTTTGGATTCAGTGGACTTCTTGATCTGTGGACTTGTTTTCATCAAATTTGAAAATATTTTGGGGGCGCCCGGGTGGCTTAGTCGGTTAAGCGTCCCGACTTTCGCTTAGGTCATGATCTCGCAGTTCGTGGGTTCAAGCCCCACGTCGGGCTCTGCGCTGACAGCTCAGAGCCTGGAGCCTGTTTCAGAGTCAGTGTCTCCCTCTCTCTCTGACCCTCCCCTGCTCACGCTGTCTCTCTCTCTCCCTCTCTCTCTCTCTCTCTCTCACTCCTAGAAATAAATAAAAATATTAAAAAAAAAAATTTGAAAATATTTTGTCCAGGGGTGCCCGGGGGCTCAGTTAGTCAAGCGTCTGACTGCGGCTCAGGTCATGATCTCACGGTTCGTGGGTTCGAGCCCCGCGTCGGGCTCTGTGCTGACGGCTCGGAGCCTGGAGCTGCTTGGGATTCTCTGCCCCTCCCCTACTTGTACTCTGTTTCTCTGTGTCTCTCAAAAATAAACATTGAAAATATTTTGGCCAGAATGTTATATATAAAGTATTTCTGCCTCATGTATTTGGGTTCTTGGCTCCTTGCAATGAGCCGGCTCCACGCTGTTCCCAGGGTCTCTGGGCCTCGCTGCTTCTCTGTGGTCTTCCGCTGTGTGCTTGGCTTGAACGCTTTCTGTTGCCGTGTGTCCCCACTCACTGACCCTTTCTCCTGTCAAATCCGGTCCGGGCTTGGACCACCTCTCTAGTGAATTTCTTTCTTTTTTTTTTTTTTTTTAAGTTCATTTATTTTGAGAGAGAGAGCACGAGCAGGGAAGGGGCAGAGAGAGAGGGAGAGAACCCCAAACAGCCTCCACGTCGTCAGCACAGAGCCCGACACGGGGCTTGAACCCACAAACTGTGAGATCATGACCTGAGCCGAAATCAGGAGTCAGACCCTTAAGCGACCAAGCCCCTCAGGTGCCCTGCAGTGATTGTCTCATTTCAGATGGAATCTTCCGCGTGTCTGCAGGTGCCGTCGGGCTCTTGTCAGATTGTCTTCTGTCCCTCTTCCTGACACGCTTCTGGTCGCCTTGGCCCCCTGGGGCGTAGGTATGACTGTGGCCGCGGAGAAGTCTGGGGCGTCTTCGTGAAGACCTCTGAGAACATCTTCACAGCTGGCCTGAGCTGCAGCGTGTTCTAGACTCCACTCCTGTCTATGGCTGCATGTGCTCTTTTGTGTCACATTTTTTTAAATTCATTCGTCTCTCGGTGGACACTTGTGTTTGCACATCTTGGCTACTGTGAAAAATGCTGCCGTGAACATGTGTGTACAACTTTTCACGGGAACGTAGGTTTTCGGTTCTCTGGGCGTATACCCCGGGGTGGACTTGCCGGGTCGTGTGGTCACCTCTGCATTTAACCTCTCGAGCTGCTGGACTGTCTCCGCGGCGGCACCCCATCTCACCCGCAAGCAGCTGCACCCGCTGACCTTCACAGTGGGCAAGGGTGCCGCCTTGGCCGTCTCCTCGCCAGCACTTGCTCTTGTCCGTCTTTTTCACAGTAGCCGCCCTCGTGGGTGACCAGTGGCTTTGTGACTGAAAGGGGGTGTCCCCAGATTTCTCAGTAAGCAGTCTCGTCTTCAAGACACCCAGAAGGAGGGGACTTTCATTGCCCCGTCAGTTTAGATGAAAGGCCCCCGTGGCCTGGAGGGCCGATGGGTGGGCAGAGCCTTGGACGGGCAGCAAACCATGGGTTTCTTCTGCAGCTGTAACCATCTTTCTTTTCTGTATTTGACAGGTGCTCCTAAGGCATCGTGAAGAAGAGATAAGTGAAAGTTTTCCGTCTAGTGAGATCCAGAGGCTCCAGGAGCAAAACACAAGCTTACGAAGGGCTGTGGCGGAGATGAGGAAGGAGATGGAGACCCTGAGTGACCAAGTTCTTCCTCCTGCGCAGTCAGAGAGTCAGGCGTCCGACACCGCACAACCTCTTCCGAAGGCAGCGGCTGAGGCTGCAGCTCCTGGTGAGCGGGGGGGAGGGGGGGAGGGGCCGGGGGGTCTCTCCGTGGGTCCAAAACGGGCTTCACTTGGAGTCTTGTCAATGAACATCTGCTTTGAGAAATTACCTCAGAGTATGAGAGAGGCTTCTCCTCAAAGGAAGGGATCCTAAGTCCACGTTTATATGTAGAACAGCAACTTTTTATTGGTGAAGTGGCAGAAAAAAGTGAAGGATGTGTATTTGGCACTTAGAGCCTGGAGCCCGCTTGCATGGGGAGGGGAGCGGGCGCCGTGTTCCCCCAGAGGCGGGCTGTGCAGGCTGGCGGGTACCAGGCCTCTCCTCGGGGTCCTGTGCCGTAGTGGAGCTGGGCTCCCCCACCCCTCCTCTGCACCTAAGAGAGGCCCCGGGGTGGCTGTGAGTGGAGGGCACCAGGTATCACGACTCCATGCCTGAGACTCGTACTTCTGTGCACGCGGGCTCGTGGGTCTGAGGGAGCGTGAGTGCGTGGCCGTCTTCAGAGAGCGCCCAGCACCAGAGGGGAGGGGGTCCCGCGGCCGGGGCAGGTGTGGGGGGAGGCGGGGGAGAGCACCACGAGCCTGAGCAAGCCCTGCTTCGCGACGGCCGAGGGGAGCGTAATGTGTGTGCTGGTGTATTTACTGTGTGTGTGTGTGTGGCAGAGTACGTCACAGCCCTTGAAACAGAAATAAGAAATCTGAAGCATCAGTTTAAAGCCCTGGCAGGACAGGTAGAAGATGCGCTAGATCCTTCGAAGACGTCCTCATCGCACTCGGACGTCCAAGCCGGTGTCTCAGCCAAAGCCCCTGGTAAGAGCCCTAGTCTCCTCCTCTTGAATGCTCTGTCCCAGGAACACTAACTTCTGCATCTGTACGTTGTTTTAATTGAAATATAAACCCTACAGAAAGTCCATAAAATGCAAACGCACACATCAAGGAAGGATCGCAAACTGCAAGTCCCCCGTTCCCGGCACCCAGCAGTCCCCACGCCACCCGTTCTTGAAGTGTTTATGCCCTTTTACCTCTCTGGGTGGCCACCTCCCTGCCCCACCCCTGCTCTGGCACCACGCAGACAGCCCCTTGCCCGGCTAGGGTGCTGGCCCGGTGGAGAGCCCACCCAGGGGGGTGGATGCACCCACGGGATGGTGTCTAGAGTGACTGTTTAGGGAGAAAGGTGAAGCAGCAGGACGTTCCACCTATAGATCATCTTGTCTCCAGCCAGGAGCCTGCATGCTTTCCCAGTGCTCGGGTCTTTTGTTTCTTTTCCTTGTATTACTTTTCCAGGCCTGAATCTCCAGTAGGGTGTTGGTAATGGCTGGCTTTCTTCCTGAGCCCAGAGAAAAATTATCAACGTTTGACTTTTAAGCTGCTAAAGGTTTTGGGGGGCACAGGGCCAGATTAAGGAAGTTCCTTTCTATTCTTGCTGTAATGCAGATGGTTGTTTTTTATCATGATTCTGTCAGTTTTTGCTTACTGTGTTTTGGAGCTTTGTTTTTGGTTGCATACACATTTAGAGTTACTGTGTTCGTAAGAGGGGACTGGCCCTGATAGCGTCACGTAACGACCCTCTTTACCGTGTGGGGTTTCTGTGCTCTGAAGCCTGCTCTGTCTGGTGTTAATCACACCACTCCAGCTTCCTTTTGATTAGAGTCTGCTTGGTGTATCTTTATAATCCTTTAACTTTTAACTTCTCATATTGTAGTAGGGTTCTCTTCCTAAGGAAAACAAAACACAACACAACACCTGAAGGGAACCTGGCTATGCATGTACATGACAACATCCCTCACAGCCTTGTAACATGAGACCGCTTAATCAGACTGCATGTTTGTGTGTTACCATAAATGGGAGACTAAGAAGTAGAAAATACATAAAAAGTTACACCATGTGGTGTTCAGGGCTCAGTTCTTTGGGTATGAACCCAACTGAGTGGTGCCAGCAGGAAGAAAGGAATAAAGTTGCTTCCTGGAAAGAAAAGCCTCAGTGTCACGACTCTCTGTGTGAGAATCTTGCTACAGTATCACATTTGAAGTGAATTTCTTATGGGCAGCATATAGGTAGGTCAAATTTTAAAGTCCATTTTGCTAATTTAAAAAAAAGTTTTTTCATTCCGTTACGGTTTTCATTGTTTTAATGTTTATTTTGAGAGTGCACACGTGCCCATGCAGCAAGAGGCAGAGAGAGAGAGTGAATCCCAAGCAGACTTCGTGCCGTCAGCACAGAGCCTGATGTGGGGCTCGATCTCACGAGTGTGAGGTCATGACTTGAGCTGAAACCTAGAGTTTCAGAGCCTCAACTGACTGAACCACCCAGACACCCCCATTTTGTTAATGTTTTCTTTTTCATTTGTTAATATTTTTAACTGATAGAATTTATACCATCCACACTTAATAGTTCTCGTCGTGTTGGGTCTGAGCAGCGCTTCCTGTCCGCTCTCTGTCCCAAGGCGTCCTCGGTCCCGCTCCCGTGGGCATCTGAGCATTGCTCATGTTCCCCATCGATGCACGTGTCGTTTCTGAGCGCGTCTGTCTGGTCCCCGTGACTTCTCGCAGCCAGCTCCCGCCAGCACCGCCTCCTGCCGTCAGGCCTGTCCACACGTTGCTGTCACAAACGCCACCTCTCCTGTGTGGAGAGCCGCTTCAGCCAGGGTTTCCATTCTTGCTTTGAATTGTCCAACGTAAGTTTTAAAAAACTCAAGAGGAGGGCGCCTGGGGGGCTCAGTCGGCTAAGCGTCCGACTTCGGCTCAGGTCACGATCTCGCGGTTCGTGGGTTCGAGCCCCGCGTCGGGCTCTGTGCTGACAGCTCGGAGCCTGGAGCCTGTTTCAGAGTCTGTGTCTCCCTCTCTCTCTGACCCTCCCCCGCTTGCACACATTCTCTTTCAAAATAAACATAAGGAAAAAAAAGGTAGGTTCTGTGATGTTCACCCGAACGTTTGCCCTGTGTGTCCTTGAGTCCCGCTGCCCCAGGCTCCCTGTCGTCAGCTCTCCCGGCAGGTGTGCTGGTGACAAGCGCTCTGGTTTTCCGCTCTCACCTGCGTCCCCGCAGGATCTCTTCGCGGGTCAGGTGGCTCTCAGCACAGAGTAATTGTGCGCCTGTCTTCTGAGAGATCGGCTGCTGCCCGCACCTCTGTGCCCCCGAGCCAACACCTGTCCTGTCCACCTGCTCTCGCGCCTGCTGTTCGTGCCGGAAGCCCGACGACGTGTCTGGGCACACGTTTCTTTGGCTTATCCTGTTTGGCATTGCATCTCAAGGTGGTTGTCTTTTGCCAAATTTGGGGAGTTTTCAGTCATTATTTCTTCAAGCGCTTTCTCAGCTCTGTGCTTTTTCCCCTTTGGGACTCCGGTGACAAAATGCTGGCTTTTTTGTTCGCCTCCCGCAGGTCCCTGTGGCTCCCCTTGCAGTGTGTCCTCTGCCGTTCGGGCGGCTGAGCCCGCGTCTCTTCACGCTCACGCGTCCTCTGGCCGCGGCTCTTGGCCCCGTTGGGGGGACTTTCATTCCGCTTTCAGTTCTGAGATTTCCATTTTGGTTTCTGTGTGTCTTTTATTCCTGTGCTAAAACTTTTCTTTTTCCTCTGTGTGAACAGGGCGCCGGCTCGCCCGGCTCCTCATCCAGCTTCCGTGGTCCATGACCCACGCGATCCCAACGTCCGTGTCCCCTCAGCGCCGTCTTTTTTCATTGAATCGAGAGCTTCCTGGTCACGGCGATGGCTGACTGCGGGTTCTGACGTGCGCCTGTCTGGCGCTGTGCTCGGCCGTCCCGTCCTTACTCCGCTTCTGCGTGATTGCGCCCCCGCCTCGCTAGGGGGCAGCACACGCCTGCACCTCGCCCGCTCTCTTAGGCCTGAATGACCCCTTCCTCTCCCGGGCCTTTGCCCTGCGGCTCTGCTGTGCTGCCCGAGCCCCGTCAGGTCCTGGGCGCTTTCCCAGCTCTGAGCCCTGGCCGTGTGGATGCCGCCGGCTTTCCGCACGGGCCCCTCAGGGACTTTGTGGGCAGATTTCGGGAATTCCTTCCTCTAGCTCCCCCCCCCCCCCGCAGACTCCCCACGTGCTCTTCCCAGGAGGGGTGCAGGCCACATGGTGCAGGCTGGCGCAGGGCGGGCCCTGCTGTGTACGGGCCGTGCCCCCGGAGCCTCCCTTCGCTGGTCCTTTTGCTGCAGGAGCAGGCTTGGCCGGGGCCTTTGCTGGGCCGAGCCCCCCCCCCCCCCCCCCCCCCCCCGGTGCCTCTGGCCTGTGATGTGACTGCTCTAGGACCAAGGCCCGGAGATGCAGAAGATGAGGAGCCGCCCTGGCCGCTGGGCCCACCTCATAGTCACCTTGGGCTTCAGCTTCACTGCCGACAGGGCGGGGCGTGGGCTCACGGCCTTGTGCAAACAGCAGGCTCCCGCTGGGTTTTGAATGTTAAACCGAACTTGCGGTTCTGTAATAAATCCAACGTGTGATTGTCGGCATTCTGATGTTTCACTGAGAATTAGATGTTTGTGGGGGCGCCTGGGTGGCTTAGTCGGTTAAGCGTCCGACTTTCCCTTAGGTCATGATCTCGCTGTTTGTGGGTTCGAGCCCCGCGTCGGGCTCTGTGCTGACTGCCAGCTCAGAGCCTGGAGCCTGTTTCAGTCTGTGACTCCCTCTCTCTCTGACCCTCCCCTGCTCACGCTGGCTGTCTCTCTCTCTCTCCTAGAAACAAATAAAACCTTTAATAATAAAAAAAAAAAGTAAAAAAAAAAAAAGAATTAGATGTTTGTGTTCATGAGTGAGACTGGCTGGGGCTGTCTCAGGCTCAGTGTCAAATTCTGGGGTCATGGTTATTCTGGCCTCAAATATGTTGGAACATGTTCCCTATTTGTCTTTTCTGAAAAAGTTTGTGTCAGACTAAGGTTAATTTTTCCTGAACCACTAATAGAATTCAACTCTGAACTCCTGGTTTAGGACTTCCCTTGTGGGAAGGTTTTAAAGTATGAATTCAGGTTTTTCCCACAGTTAAAGGATGATCCAGGTTTTCTTTCTGGCGTGTCACTTTTAGATATTTTACTAGATTACCCAGTTCATCTAAATTTTTGAAAATTTGGCATAAAATTGCCTATAGTATTGTCCTAAGAGTTTTAAAATCCTGTAGGACCTAAAGTAATAACCCCATTTTCCTAGATGGCATTCTTTCTGTTGACTTTTTTTCCTTGCTTATTAGTCTTACCAGGGATTTATCTTTGTAAAAAGCCTTTCCAAGGAGCCAGCTCCGTTACACGTTGAGTTTCTGTTTTCTCAGCATGTGATCTTGGTTTTATTCTTCCCTTTCTTCTACTTGTTGGTTTTTCTCGTTTTTGAAACAGATATTCAGCTCATCGACTTTGCAGCCTTCTGTTGTAAAATAAGCTACGATGACCATAAATAGTTTTAAAGGGATAGCTTTAAATCCATTCCTTAAGTTTCGATAAGCGCTGTATTAAGGTAGTTCAGGTCAAAATAAATTTTTTTTAATGTTTATTTACTCTTGAGGGAGAGAGAGACAGAGCACGGGCAGGGGAGGGGCAGAGGGAGAGGAAGACACAGAATCCGAAGCAGCTCCAGGCTCTGAGCTGTCAGCACAGAGCCCGACGCGGGGCTCGAACCCACGAACCACGAGATCATGACCTGAGCCGACGTTGGACACTCAACCGACTGAGCCACCCAGACGCCCCCAAAATAATTTCTAACCTCTACTGATTTTTTCTTTGACCTCTGGGTCGTAGGAGCGTTTTTCCTCATTCCCCGGTGACTAGGCGTGCAGACTGGCCTCGGTGGACATGGGTGGAGGCTTCCGCGGTTCCCCTACAGAGGCCCCTGCTTTCTTGACAGGATTATATGTCGTCCGTCGCCAGTGCCTCTCAGTCTGTCGGGACCCCGATCTTTCTGCTCAGTTCTAGAGCATCTTCACTTCCAGGTGGACACACAGTGACAGTGGGTGTCCTCTGCCCTGGACGGCGCAGACGTCTGCCCCCCAAAGAGGGGAGTCGACTGGAACCTTGCCCAGGGGAAGGAGGCCTGAACCCGACAGAACCCCTCTCTCGGCAGGCGGAGCTGCACCGGCCGATGGCGCTCCCGTGGGCCTGGCGCTCTGGAGGCTCAGACACAGGACGCATCTCCTGAGCTTCCTGGTGGCCCGGCTCAGGCAGAAGGTACGGCACCCGCCCCCCGACACTTGGGCTAGGCAGGTCTTCTGGCTGGACCTCTTGGCCTCTCTGTGCCTCAGTTTCCCTCCAAGGAAGGGGTTATTGTGAGGTAACGTGTGGTCCCTAGCAGGTGCGCAGGACGGCCCGGTCCCTGAGAGAAAGGTCCAGAGGCGCAGCGCCCATGGTGGGGCCCGTGCTCCCCACCGCATGCGGGGCCGCTGCTCCCTCGGGGTGCACCTGGGTGCATGCGGGTGCCCAGATGTGGCGGGAGACGGGGGCGCAAGGTCTGCCCTGTCACGCGTGTGGACGGGGTCGCAGCCGTGCTCTGTTGCTACAAATTCATAGTTTCTCTTTTTTTAGAGTTTTTTTAAACTCTGTGGTGAAATATACATAAAATATACGCTTTTCAAGTATACGTTCAATGACGTTAACTATGTTCGCAGTGTGTATCTGCGTCACCACCATCTACTGCCAAGACCTTTCCATCATCTGAGCTGAAACTGTCCCCCTGGGACACTGAGCCCACACCGCTTCCCCCGGGGCCGTTGCCCTGCCTCGGGCGCCGGACGGCTCCCCTGAGCGGGCGCTGCGGCACCGGCCCTCGTGGGGCTGGCGGCTCCCTCGGCGTCGTGTCTTCGCAGTTCACGCGCAGGCAGCGGCGTGAGTCAGCGCTTCGTGCCTCCTAGGGACGGAGTAGCGTCCCACCGTCGTCTCATGGACGCCTGGCTGCTCCCGCCCTTTGGCGGCTGTGGATGACGCGCTGTGAGCGTGGGGTCCAGGCACCTGCTCACGCCCCTACTTTCAGTTCTTTGGGGTCTGCGTGTACGAGTGGGATTGCTGGGTCAACGGGCACTATTTTTTTTTAATTTTTAATGTTTATTTACTTTTGAGAGAGAGCGCAAGAGAGAGCGAGCAATCCAGCAGGGGAGGGGCAAGAGAGGGGGAGAGACATGGAACTGTAAGTGGACTCCGGGCTCCATGATGGCCGCACAGAGTCTGACATGGGACTCAAACTCACAAACTTTGAGATCGTGACCTGAGCTGAAATAGGAGACGTGAGCAGCTGAGCCCCCCAGGTGCCCCTCAGTGGTTACTTTTTGAGAACCACCAAACCGTTTTTGTGAGCGGCTGTGCCATTTTATGTCCCTCTGGCCGCGTGTGAGGACTCTGACGGCCGCATCCTGATCCACATCACCCGTTTTCTATCTTTCTGACTCTGGCCGATCCAGTGGGTGCCTAGTGGTACCTCACAGTGGTTTCAGTTTGCACTTTTCCTGATGACTAGTGATGTGGAGCATCTTTTCATGTGCTTCTTGGCCATTTGTGTGCATTCTTTGCAAAAATGTCTTTTCGATCCTTTTGCACATTTGTAATTGGATTGTCTTTTTATTGAGTTCTAGAAATTCTTTATGTACACTGGATACTAGTCCCTTATTAGATGTATAATTTATAATATTTTTCTCCCGTTATAAGGCTCGTCTTTTCACTTTCTTGACGGTGTTCTTTGAAGCACAAAAGTTTTTAGTTTTTATGATTTCCAATGTTGTTTGTATTTTCTTACTGTTTATACTTTTTTTTAAAATTTTTAAATGTTTATTTCCAAGAGAGAGACAGAGCACAAGTGGGGGAGGGGCAGAGAGAGAGGGAGACACAGAATCCGAAACAGGCTCCAGGCTCTGAGCTAGCTGTCAGCACAGAGCCCGACGCAGGGCTCGAACCCACGAACTATGAGATCATGACCTGAACCGAAGTTGGAGGCTTAACCGCCTGAGCCCCCAGGCGCCCTGTCTTACTGCTTATACTTTTGAGGTCGGGCCATCCTGTTGCCCTTTGTGCAGAGGCAACACAAAGAGGGAATTTTCACATGTTCTTTGGAGCCGCACCACCTTGTGCACTCCGCCTCTCCCGTGGAGCAGAGCACCCCACTGGACACAGCTTCTTCACGTGGGCCTCCGTGACACGAGAGGGGAGGGGTCTCGGGACGCCCCGCACTTGCTGCTTCCGTTCTGCCCGCTGTTGTGGTTTCATGCACAGGCCACGCACACGCTTTATAAACAGGAAATAAACATTTAAATAAAAGCTTTTAATTTTCTCTTGATGATCATAGACGATATCGTTATTGTGAGGAAAAATGTCCACCTCAGAGTGGTTTTTGTTTCTATTTTAATTAACAGTGTCTGTTTACCAAATGGTCACCTTTTTGGGTGTGTATGTGACAAATTCAAAGCTTAAACGCTCACCAGGAATTCATTACAGGAGTTCCTGGAATAAGAACACAGTATCTTTTATCTTCCTGAGAATAAAAGGGGAAAGTCAGAGTGTGGACGGGGCCCTCCTTTCTGTTGGTCCCTTTTTCCTTCCTTGCATCAGCAGGAGGCCAGGCGCCCAGGAAGCTGCCAGGGTGAGGGGCCGGCCCGCGGCTCTGGCCCGACACGCGCTTCGGGCGCTTCGGGCAGCTCACGGGCGCCTGCGACTTCCCTTCCTGACCCTCCGTGCGCTTCTGCCTCCGTCGGCTCCCCGTCAGATACCTCCCCTCCCCGTCCCGCCCCCGCCCTCCCACCGCACCCCTCCCCGTCCCGCCCGATTGTCTGCATTTTCTGCGGGTGTCTGCACCTGCACAGGGCTCGCGAAGATGGTTTTAGGCCCTCTGCCACTGTCCAGACAGTTCCCAACCTGGACGCCCCCCAACCAGCCCCGAGTCCAGTGCAGGCTCCGCCAAGGCACCCGAGCCCACGCTGCCGGGACGACGGTGGGCACAGGCGTGCGGGGCGACTGCATTAAGCCAGAGAGGGGACACCGACAAACGCGTTTCCTTTCTGACCTTCGTACAGTTTTGCCGTGCGCCCCTGCCTGTCCCGCTTCCCTGCCCTCCTGCCCCGCTGAGCCGCACCCCTCCTAACACTGCCCCTGACACGGCCTCCCAGGTGCTGCAGAAACCCCTGGATGTGGACACCGTGAGGCACGAGCTGCCCCACGAGGTGGAGCAAGTGCACCTTGAGGTGTCTGAGCTGCAGAAGCAGGTGGCCGAGCTCGAGGGCCATGTCGGGAGGCGGTGGCAGTCGGAAGCCTTGGACAAGGTGACCCTTGGGAGGCAGGTAGGTGCCCTCTGATCACTCTTGCCACCAGCTGTTGGGCCCCGCGGCGGAAAGAAGCCCCCCCCCCCCCCCCCCCCCCCCCCCCCCCCCCCCCCCCCCCCCCCCCCCCCCCCCCCCCCCCCGGCTATCTGCAAGAGGCCTCCCGGGCTTGGGGTGCCATGCGCACTGTGCCCGTCTCCCGCCGGCTGCTCTCACGGTGGGGCGACACAGTGCCGGAGGGGTGCGGCCGCAGCTCAGCCCTCCAGGCCCTCGGGCATCTCCGTTTCAAAGTCCCCGTTGGAAACCCACAGCGGGAGGGGGGCTCTTCTGTTTCCCCTGAAAGGGAGTCCTTGACGCTGCCAGGAGGGCTCCGGGAAGCCCTGAAGTCAAATGCAAATTGAGGTTTTTCCTTGGAGAGGAGCCTCGTGAAGCTTCTCCGAGCGAGCGTTTGAGGCCATGGCCCTACACACGTGGCCGTGGGCCCCGTGTGCGTGTCGCCGGGGTGCCTGTCCTGGTCCCCGTCAGGCCCTCCGCACCCAGTGCCCGTCTGGCTCCGTGGCCTGTTTGAGGCGAGGCTCCGAGCGCTGGAGGGAGCCGTGCAGCTGCCGCCCCTCAGACCTGACAGACGGGCCGCTTTTCTTCTCTCCGAGGGCTGTGGTGGAAGTGCCGTCTGGAGTGCACGCTCTTTGCTGCCGGTTACCTGTCGGTTACCTGGGTGACCTGGGTGACCTGTGATGATCTGGGTTGACCTGTGTGACCTGGGTGACCTGTGGTGACTTGCGGTGACCTGCGGTGACATGACTTGTGACCCATGGTGACCTGCGGTCACAACTGTAGCGTGGTGTCCGAGGGTGCCCAGAGCTCTGGCGGACGTGATATGGAAGTTGAAGGCGGCTCAGCCACAGTCCTCGTGTGTCCTAAGCTCTGTCCCGGGGGCGGCACAGTCGGGCATGAGGGGGACTCGGCTCCTTCGGGACCACGTCTGTCACCGAAGGACCGGAGGGAAGGTGGGTCAACTCCCTTCTCACGCTGGAGGCCCAGATGCGCCTCGAGGCAGACAGATGTGTGAGACACAGCTCAGAGGGGAGTGGGACACGGCCAGGCCTCCTGCCATCCCGGCCACAGGGCCACAGGCGAGCGGGCAGCACGTCCGCCTCACGGTGTGCCCACCGTTCATCCCAGTAGCCGGTGCTCGGCCCCAAGGTCGGCCGCGCTGGAGGCTCTCCTAACAGCCCTTGCCTGCGTCGCGGATCCCACCTGCTTAGGAGGAAGAAATCCTGCGGATCAGCAGGACTTCAAATCCGGGTATTTAATTCTGTGGCAGACAGGCTGGAGCTGAAGCATCTGTGACCTTGGGGGGAGATCAAGGCACAGGAAACCCAGGGCCGGTCCCTGTTCCAGACCAGGGCCGCCCCCAGGAGGGCCAGCATCGTGGTGGCCAGGAGCCCTCAGTGCTGCCAGTGCCAAGATCTTGGGGTTTTTTTTCCTTTTTTTTTTTTTTTTTTAATGTTTTATTTATTTCTGAGAGACAGCATGAGCAGGGGAGGGTCAGGGAGAGAGGGAGACACAGAATCCGAAGCAGCTCCAGGCTTCGAGCTGTCAGCACAGAGCCCGACGCGGGGCTCGAACCCACGAACCGTGAGATCATGACCTGAGCCGCAGTCGGACGCTCAACCGACTGAGCCCCCAGGCGCCCCAGCCAAGATCTTGGTTTCTGAACGTCTCCATCTGCGGAGAGGAAGCAGGGTACGTGGCGGCTCCTCCACAGAGACCCGGAAACGGGGCGACGGACAGAAGGACACAGGCACCCAAGGGCCTCAGGCGCCCGGTGCGGAGGGGCCGTCCTGACGCGGAAAGGACAACGAGGCCGCGGTGCAGCGTCCCCTCCGGGGACGCCTGTCACGGAGGGACAGAGCAGCTTTCCAGGGGAGCCGCCTGCAGACGCTGTGTGTGCCCCCCTCGCACAGTCGGACCCCCTGGGCCTCTGCGCCCACCGCGCCCGGCGGCACAGCCTCGCGCAGACCCCAGCCCGTCGGGAGCCCGCGGGGACCCAGGAGGCAGACGCCATGCGGTGCCCTGGGCGGGAGGAGCCCAGTGTGCAGGACAGCGGGGGACGGGACTGGACGGTCCGTGAGGTTTGCATGCGGCCCGAGGGTCAGGTCAGAATGTTGCATCCGGCGTGAACTTCTGGTTTTCGTAACTGGTTGTGAAGAGAACGTGTGCTTTGAGGAAGCGTGGACGGGAGCGTCCGGTGTCAGTGAGCCTGACGTCCCCAGCGTACTGTCGGTGGGTCAGGAAGAAGCCCGTGAGGCGAAGGTGCCGGTGGCGATGAAGCAGAGGGGTCGGAGCCGCCAGGGTGCTGCCCTTGCAGCTGCCGTGCGAGTCTGACCTTCTCCCGGGCGGAGGCAGGCCCCGCACCCCCGGCCCAGGACGAGGCACCGTGCAGAACCGACACGTCCCCGCGTCCGTCTTGTCTCCCGTGACCCCCAGCGCGGGATTGGCCGGGCCCCGGGCCAGCCCTCCTCCCAGCCCTAAAGCCCCTCCTGCCCCGAGCACAGCGCGAGGGACGCCCTGGGTCCGCTGGGGGGCAGTGTTCGCTGGCCGTCCTCGCCGGCTCTGCCTGCAGCCTTGCGGACCCGCCGGCGGGTCTGCCCTCGGCCAGAGCCCGGGGAGCCGGCCGCCCTGGCATGAGCCCCCGGGTGGGGGCTTGCTCTGACGTCAGCCCCCAGAAGGGCTTCTCTGTGGAGCGTGGTCACCATTGCCCTCGGAACGGAGTCCTCACGGGGACGCCTCCCCTGGGCAAGCCCTCGCCCTGCCGCACAGACACGTGCCTCCCTGGCCAGGATGCTGGGAGCAGCGCCCGGGGGCTGCCTGGGCCCCAGTGCGCAGTCGCTCATGAGTCCCGGGGCGTGTGGTCACGGGTGTCGCGGGTATGGGCGGGTGTAGAAAGCCGTCAGAGCACTTGCGTCAGAAATGGAGCCCAGGACGGGCCCCCGGCTGCAGAGCCCACCGTGCGCAGCCTCGGTGGCTAGAGCTGGGCCGCCTGCGGGTGTGGCTCCCCCCCTCGCCCCCCCGAGCCTGGCCAAGGCCCCCTGTGAGGGCTCAACTCCCGGCTCATGCCAGGGGCCGCCTTGCAGGCCACTGGGCTGCTCTCGGAAGTGAGGTTTCTCTGAGGTCTCTGAGCAAGTGTCTTTTCAGAGTTGCTCTTTCCTCACCTGAGGTGCTCAGGTGACTCCTAGATCGCATTCCTGTGGAGGCCGGGTCTGCCCCAGCCCCTCCCGAGGCCTGAGGGCCCCACTCATGCCCTGGGCCCTTGGGAGAAGGCCGGCAAGGCCCGTGTGCCACACGGCTGAGAGCAGGCCTGGCTCCCCCACTGGGGGGAGAGTGGGATTTGGGCACTGGAGCCTCAGTGCCACCGGGCTGCCTCCCACTCTCCTCTGCCGTCCCCCTCCCCTACCTGCCTTCCTGCCGAACTAGTCTGGCACACGCCAGCCCTTCCAGGCTGCCCGAGGAGCAGCGGCCACCAGAGGGCACAGGCGCCTGCCAGCCCTGGAGAGGGACAGCGGGAAACGAGGCCAGGACAGGGTGTGCTGGTCTGTTCCAGGGACTCCGGGCCGGTTCCCGCTCTGGCCCCAGCTCGTGTGGCCGGGACGGGGGCACAGTGCGGCTTTTCATGGGCGTCAGGAGCAGCCGTGCCTAAGTAGGCCACCTGCCTCCCTCAGGGCCTTGGGCACCGGCTCCTCCTGGGCCTCCATCTGGCTCAGAGCGGCCCGCACACACGTTCCTCTTTTCCTCTCTCACTCTCTACTCCCCACCTCGTTCCGAACGCCCCTCCAGGCGTGACTGCACATGTGTGTGGGGGCCATGTGGTGACCCAGGGACGCTGCAGCGCAGGGCCCATGCAGGGTCCAGATGGGAAGGGAGAGTGTGGAGGGAGGCCTCTGCCAGCCCCTCCACGCCAGTGACCCCAGTGCCTGTGGCCTGCGCACCCAGCCGCCGCCCCGGTGCACACACAGCCCTCGTGGGTCCCAGCAGCCCCTTGGGGGCCGAGTGAGGGTGCCAGCCGGCTCCTCCTTGTCCCTGCTGAAAGGGCGCAGGCTCGGTGGGGTCCCAGGGGCCAGAGCAGGCCCTCGTTCATCGCACTCATGGAGGAGGAGGCCGCCAGGATGTGGGGTACCCGTCTTGTTGCCAGAGCTCGCTGGCCCTTCCTGTCTCTCGTCCTGGAAGGGTGTCCCCCAGGGGTACGGGCTCTGGGGCGGCCAGCCTGCCTCTCTCCCACCTGGAGGGCTGGGCTTATAGACTGTTTGCCTGTGGCTTTGTTCATAGGTCCCTGAAGACCAAGGACCCGCGGGGACCCAAGAGCAGGGGCCACAGCCCCCGCGGGCGTCGTCTGTGCCCCGACTCCAGAGGAAACTGAAGGAGGCGGCCCGAGAAATCTTCCGCCTCCGCCTGGAGAAGGAGCAGCTCCTGGAGACCGGAAGCCGGCTCCGAGCGGAGCTGGGGCGCACCGCAGGTGAGCATGGGCACGGGGGGGGGGGGGGGGGGGGGGGGGGGGGGGGGGGGGGCCTGGGCCTCGGAAGGGGGAAGCTTCGCTGCCCTGCGGCGAGAGCGGATCAGGGCAGGGCCGGGCCTGACTTCTCAGGCAGGAGAACAGAGGCTGCCCTTGTGGTGTGAAGCCGGGGTCAGGGGTCATGGGCACAGAGCAGAGCTTCCTGCCACCACGGGGTTTCCGTGAACCGGCTCCTCTGGCAGCACTCGTGAGAAAAATACTGCCAAGCAGGCGGCATGTCTGTGGCACTGTATTCCTGGGCCCGTCGTGTCCAGAGAGTCACAGCCGCCACGTCTGCGCTGGGTCCCGGGAACGACAGGCAGGGCCCACCCCAGAGTAGAACGGGGCGTGTCCCGCTGCCGCCTGCGGGTCGGGCCCAGGCAGCCACGGAGCTCACGCAGCCCTCGGCCTTTGTCTGAAGCCGGTTAGACTCAGGCCGACACCGGCTCTGGCAGTAATTCATCAGACGTGGGTTCTCTGCAGGACTTAATTTATAGTAGCAGCGCTTCACGGGCTGCAGCTTACAGGGCAAGGTCCCCTAAGCAGCCAGCACGGAAATAACTCGCTCCAAGCCAGTGACGGGTTAAGCACACTGTGGCTCCAGGAAAGGGAAGACAGGAGGCACACTCTGGATTCGGTTGAGGCGCGCCTTTCTGTGCGTGGCTCTTGGAAGAGTCGGCGCGGGTCGCCAGCCGAGAGCAAATGTCCAGCTCCCGGCACAAGACCAAGGCCCCTGTGGGTAGAGCACGTTGCTGGAGCGAAGGCACCTGTGTTGGGCAAGACGATCTTCCTGGCGGTGTGGTTTTCGCCACGGCTAGCTGGGAGGAGCCGCGCCGCAGCCCGGCCAGTGCCCGAGGTCTTCAGAGAGCTGCGCTGGTCAGCCAAGGGCAGCCTTGCCCGGAGCGAGCCTCTGACCGTGTGGCTCTCAGGCTGCCTTCTCACGAGGCCCCCTCCTTTCCCTGCAGCTCCTCGCGCTGCATCCCCCACCCCCTCCTCATGCTGCGCCCCTCTCACCTTGCGCGGCTTCTGCCCATCCATGCTCTGCCAGCAAGAGCTTTGAGATAATACGGTCAGTGTGTGGGGCTTTAGGGTCCAGCTGGGCTTGATGGGAGGCAGGCTGTGCCACTCTGCTGTCCATTGTCTAACGGTGGAGGGGACGCCGGAGGGCTGCAGACCCACCGGCTAACTGGCTTTAGAAGTAAGGGCCACGGGGCGCCTGGGGGCTCAGTGCTTAAGCGACCAACTTTGGCTCAGGTCATGATCTTGAGCCCCGCCATTGGGTGAGCACAAGTCCTGCTTTGGATAAGCTCTGCTTCTCTCTCTCGCCCCCCGCCCCCCACTCTCTGCCTCTCCTGGGATTCTCTCGCTCTCTCTGCCCCTGGCTCACTTGTGCCCTCCCTCCTCCACTCTCTCCTAGATTAAAAAGGAAGGCCGGAGCATGGCAGAAGGTTAACTACGGTCTTGGCTTCCCTGGGCAGGTCCTCCGAATTCCTAAGCACCCGCGCTTAGGAATGTGGGAGGTCCAGCCTTGCACTTTGTCCTCAGGACTTTTCTCACAGCTAAGCTGTGTGGATGAGAATAGTAGGTCTTCATATGCTAGTGTTTTTGGTCTGGATACAACTGATAGAATTATCCAGCGAGTGGTAAGTGAAACGCAGGCGAACTCCAGGCGCCGACCTGTAGTGAGCACCATGTCCCCGGGAGAGAGGGGGCAGCCCGTTGAGGAAATCTGTGTGCCCGACAGCTGTCTTGCCGAGGCACCGGGCTGGGGGCAGAGCAAACCAGACCTTATGGGTAAAGAGCCCAAACGCCTCTCGGAGACTGCCACGGAGTGTCCATCCTGACATGTGGGACACTGAAGGGGAGGCTGTCTCAGATGAGAGGCTTTGTTCTTCTAAGGACCTGCCCCCCGAAGGAGGAGCAGTAGATGGGGCTGACTGGGTGTGTTTCCAGATGCCGTCGGTACGCGCTGCCGCGACGGCAATGTTGCCCACTTGCGCCCCGTCCCGTCCAGGGCTCCAGGCCCCGGGACCTGCTCCCTGAAAGCCACTCCCTTGCCTCCTTCCGGGTCACAAGCTGAGGAGGAAGGCCGGCTTTGCTTGCTTATCAAACACACTTGTAGACCCTCTTGTGTCAAGTTCACTAAAAACCTTGCTTCTCTGGAAGCTGTGCTATCTGCCTCTGCTCCTCTCCCTCATGATTGTCATTTCACAGTTGGCAACCACAGCGACTTCAATTATAGCTTCTCTTCTTCTGTGAATTCCTTTCCATTGTCTCATTTTCTAAACCAGTAACATTCTCCACATCTGAACTTTGCCCCTCTTGACCTTGGCTCCGTGCCCAGCTATGCCACTGTCAGGATGCCCTCTCTTAGCTTCCAACCCCCCAGACCTTTTCTCCAATCACAACCATGCCTCCTTCCCTTTCTGATCCTTCATTCAGTGAATTTACCTTTCTTCCTCATTATGGTTACCTATAGCCAGCTTGGTCTTATGGCCAAGTATTTTAGTGAGTCACCCAACTCCCACCCACTCATCCACTGGCCCATCCATGCATCCACGCATCCACTCATCCATCTACCCACCCACCCATACATGTATCCATCCACCCACTCATCCATCTACCCATCCATCCATCCATCTACCCACTCATCCATCTACCCATCCGTCCATCCATCCATCCATCCAATCACCCACCCACTCATCCATCCATCTGCTCATCCATCCATCCATCTATCCACCCACCCATTCACTTATGTATCCATCCATCAACTCATCTATCATCCATGCATCCAATAGAGAAGCCATCACTATATGCCAGATAATTCCTGCCTGCTGTAATTCCTGCATGACCAGGCCCCAAATCTGGCTAAATTCACTGTCGCCTGTTGCCAGGCTTGTAGTCTACCCGCCTCGCAGTGTCAGAGAAAGCTGAAGATCCCTGCTGGCTAAGTCTGCAGCTCCCCTGAAGGTTAGTGAGACCTCAGCAAAAGTATTTTCTGTGTTTGGTGCCTTTGTTAATGGTAGACTTTGGACTGTCTTTTCATTTTCTTCTATAGTGATTTGTCTGTGTGGGTTTCCTGCCTCTTCTTGAATCAGTTTTGATAATTTCCATTTTGCTACGAGACTATCCACGGTCCCCAGCCTGTAAAGTGCCACCGGAGAGTAGAACCTCGTGGCCCGTGGCACTGTGCTCTCACCTGTGGCTCTCTCTCCTCATTTTCTAAGGCCTTCCTGTGAGCGCTGGTGTGGGATTCAGTCCACACTGCCCTTTCCCATCGTCCTTGCACACATGACCTCAGCTCATCTTTGCAGTGACCCCAAGCGTAGAGAAAGGCTTCCTAAATAAGGTTAAAAATTAAAATACCCCCTAGACAGGGAAAGTCAAAGAGTAACTGACGGACAGCATTACGTTTAAACGTCTCTAAAGAAAAGACACAGTAAACAAAGATAAAGGGAATGTTTTCAACATATCTGACGGGTGAAAAGGATCTGTACCTAAAACAGGCGTCTACAGACCCCATGCAGGGGCCCAGGTAGCAGGTCCCTGGAGAAATCCACGCAGCTGGTGAGGGTGCGGGTGACACGTGGCCTCCCCAGGAATCTGAGGAAGCAAATGGTGTCGGCATCAAGTTTGAATCTCAGATCGAGAAGTCTCACGCTCCGTGTTGAGGGGGAGCATGGGGCACGTGTGCGTTGCTGGGGACCTTCACTGTTGAAGTGTTTGTGGACACTGGCTGATCTTTCTCATTTTGTGATTCACCCTTTCAATCAGCAATTCTTCTCTTAAAAATCTGATTAAAAGATACTTCACAGATGGGAAAACAATGTGTGTGCAAGGGTGTTCTCGGCAGCACTTTCATTGCAGTGGGAAAGTAGTCAGGGAGAGTGTAGACACTGGGGGCCCCCACAGAGCACCCCACAGTTGGGACCAGTGTAGACACTGGGGGCCCCCGCAGAACACCCCACAGGCTGGGGACAGTGTAGACATTAGGGACCCCCCACAGAGCACCCCACGGTCGGAGACACTGTAGACACTAGGGCCCCATAGAGCACCCCGCGGTCGGAGACAGTACAGACACTGGGCCCTCCCGCAGAGCACCCCACAGTCAGGGACACTGTAGACACTGGGGCCCCACAGAGCACCCCAGTGTACACACGTGGCCCCCACAGAGCACCCCAGTGTTGGGGACAGTGTAGACATGGGAGTTCCCCCAGAGCAACCCATGATCAGGGACAGTGTAGACACGGGGCCCTGCAGAGCACCCCACAGTCGGGGACAGTGTAGACATGGGGTCCCCGCAGAGCACCCCGAGGCTGGGGACAGTGTAGACATTGGGGGGCCCCCACAGAGCACCCCGCAGTTGGGGACAGTGTAGACACAGGGGCCCCGCAGAGCACCCCACAGTCGGGGACAGTGTAGACACGGGGGCCCCGCAGAGTACCCTGCAGTTGGGGACAGTATAGACACGGGGCCCTGCAGAGCACCCCTTAGTCGGCGACAGTGTAGACATGGGGTCCCCGCAGAGCACCCTGAGGCTGGGGACAGTGTAGACAGGGCCCCTGCAGAGCACCCCACGGTCAGGGACAGTGTAGACACTGGGCCCCCCCGTAGTGCACCCCATGGTTGGGGACAGTGTAGACATTGGGGTCTCCGCAGAGCACCCCACGGTTGGTGCAGTGTAGACACTTGAGTCCTGCAGAGCACCCGATGGTTGGGGACAGTGTAGACACAGGGGCCTGAAGAGCACCCCGCGGTCGGTGCAGTGTAGACACTGGGTTCTGCAGAGCACCCTGCAATCGGGGACAGTGTAGACACGGGGGCCCCATAGAGCACCCTGGGGTCAGGGACAGTGTAGACACAGGGCCCCCCCTGCAGAGCACCCCGCGGTTGGGGACAGTGTAGACATTGTGGGCCCGTAGCAGAGCACCCTGCGGTCAGGGACAGTGTAGAAACAGGGCACCCCGCAGAGCACCCTGTGGTCGGGGACAGTATATAATTGAGGGGTCCCCACAGAACTCCCCACAGGGAGCTCCCCCCACTTGCACCTCGAACCAGGCAGGGTGGAGAGCTGGCTTTTCCCTTTCGACTCCATCCTTTGTGGATGATACCATAAAAAGGTGACAGTTCCCAGTCACTCCCAAGCTCCTAACGCTCACGCTCGTGTCTGTATCAGCTCATGGTGGGTCTGGTGTCTGCACCACCTGGCCGCTGACCCGCCTGGTGCACATGCCGCCTGGACGTGCCGCTCTGGGACAGAAGCCACCGCAGAAGAGTACGCGGGCGTCAGCAGGAGGGTGCAGGGAAGACGGCGTGTGCGCAGGTGTGTGACGTGTGCACACCAGCAGAGGGAGGCTGCGAGGAAGCGTATCGGTTTCTCCGTGGTTTGAGGAGGAAACTAGTGAGACTAGGGAGTTTTCTCTGAATGCTTCCATGTTGTTCGCAGTCCGCAACTGCACCGAACGCTCCTGGTCGCTTCCCTTGGGGAAGGGCGTCTCCCCCAAACCGTGCGGGTGGTGGGCTCCTCCTTTCTCACAGGAGTGCTTGGGCCCCATGGCAAAGGCTTTTGGCAAGACTGGTCTGTCTGCATTTTTTTTACAGAGATGATTTATCTGACGCATAAATACATCTGGCTTGTAAACCAACTGTGATAAAAAAATATCTGATCATCATTTAACAGCGTTCATAATATAAGACGGTGCAGCCAAGGTGGCGCCATGTGTCTGCAGTGGTTTCTAGGCGCTTCTCCCGGTACCTCTGCAGACCACCGGCCGCCTGTACCTGCCCCGTGGCGTGTCCCCACAGCCCCTGTGCGAGGACCCCGTCCCACCGCCCAGGGCTCCGCAAGTGGCCATGTGCAAGGATCTTCACATCTGACGCTGTTGTCAAGACTTTGCTCTGGGGGGCAGTTTCAGGGCCACAGCAAAGCCTCCAGAAGGTCTGGCGCTTGTCCGCGCGCCTGCCCCTCGTGCACAGCCCCCCCCCCCCCCCCCC
>NW_024080653.1:5717651-5787098 GCF_003009895.1 Hyaena hyaena | reverse complement strand
CTCTACATCAGGGGTCACGAACGCATGAGGACACGGACCCGCTCGGTGCCGTCGGGAGCCTCGTGCAGGGAGGTTAGCCTGCTCACCGCCCCCCACCCCGCAGCCCTGGACCCCGGCCCCGGCCCCTCAGGTCTGCCTCGCGCTTGAAATCACACAGCCTGGAGCCTTTCCTCCCTGACCTTTTCTTCCCCCTAAGTTTCTGTGTGTTCTGATTATAAAAAGGCTGTCTGCTCATTGCAAAGATTTAAGTGAGTGCAGAGAAGTACTAATTTATAGAGGAAAGCACAGATTACTAACTAGAGCAAACACGCATCCAGAAGACGGTGCCCGGCTCCTGTCTGTCTGTCAGGTGTGAGTGTGCACCCCCCAAGCGGCCCCACTCTGCGTCGGGTGCGAGGGTACGTGGCCCCACACATGAGTGCTGGACCGGCCCCTGCTCAGGTGCAGCTCTCCAGAGAGGCGCCGGGCGCCGCAGCCAATCCCTGTGCCGTGGCTCTGCAGCCGGGCCACCCCCTGGGGACACAGACGGCACGCAAGCCAGCCTGCAGAGAAAGTGGGTCTTGTGCGTGTTCACAACAGTGAATAAAAGCTCTTGACCGCAGCCTCTCTCAGAGGGCTTTGTGCGGGCCCGCTTCGGGGGAATGTGTCGTTGCTGTAATTTGTATTTCCAGCGTGTGCGTGTGTGCTGGCGGCGCGGTTCCTTATCATGTCATTTTCTGGCGGAACTTTTTGTAAAAAAAAAAAAAAACGACGAACGAGGGGTCTCACTTCCATGGGTCTCCTGACCCAGACCTACCAAGCGTGTGCGCGTAAACAGCGAGGTAGTTCCTCATGTTTATTTTTCATAATCACACGCACATCTAAGATCCCAGCGTGAGCAGAAGCGTCACCTTCAGTCACATTTTACGTCCTGGCGCCACGCCTTCCCCAGCCTCGCCCTGGCGGGACACCGCTGGTTGTGACCACCGTCTGGAACGACGGCTTGGCTGGAGAAAGAACCGCGCGCCGACATTTTCTCAGAACCTTTCCAAGCGGGTGTTCCTCTGTCTGAAGAAGTTGGCCCTTGGCCAGTGGAGCCCCTTCCTGGGCGGGAGGGGCCCCCCGTCCTCTCTGGCCGCTCCTCTCCGGTGTCGCCAGCCTGGGTCTGAGTGGGAGCTGGGCTGGTGTTACTTTAATCTGCTCAGGAATCGGTTTGTTTTTTCTCATCTTAAGACTTGGTGGCCGGTTGTTGGTTTTTCCCATTCTTTGAAATTCTCAGCCATTGTTTCTTTAAATAATGTTCTTCCCTTTGTTCTAATCTCTTCTGGAGATGTCATCAGACCTGCTGGAAATCTCTCTCCTCTCCCTTCCCCCCCCTTCTTATCTCGGTCTCTTTCTCTCTGCCATCTCTCTCTCCCCCTCCCTCTCTCTCCCTCTCTCTCTCCCTCTTTCCCTCTCCCCTCCCCCCTCCCAACAGTGGACGGATTCCTGGGTCCTTATAAGTTTACATTTCATGTTTATTCAGTCCTTTCCTTGGGTTTCATTGTTCTTTTCCTGATTTCTTTAACATTTACTTTATTCTTGTTTAGTAATTGCATTTTTTAAGGTGCGAATTTTCCATCTGAGTGTGGCTTTGGCCACGTCTCAGAGGCTTTGAGGGATAGTGTTTTCCGTGTGGTTAGCTTCCAGATACTTTGCCATTATGGACCCAAGTTTTATGTTGCACTCAAGTGGTTTAGGAGAGTTTCAGGAGTTTTTAGTTATTTTCAAACATGTGTTGAATTTTACTTTTGACTCTATTCCGTTAGCAGCCTTATCATATCGACTTATTAACATTCTTTCTAAATGTGTGTTTAGTTGTTAACGGGAATTGCCAATAACGGCAATGTTTGTGTTAAGATCCTGTGCACTTCCTGTCTTCACCGTGTGCATCATCTGTTTTCCTGCTGTGTCACTCGGCGTGAAATGTCCAGGAGGTCACAGGTCTTGCCAGGTCAGGTGTGCAGTGTCCTTTGTGACGGTCAGTGCCAGCGGGGGCAGGGCAGGGAGCGGTCCGAGCAAGCTCTGCGCTGAGCTGGACACAGGCACGGCCCGGGAATCGTGACCTGAGCCCAAATCGAAAGTGAGACGCAGGCACCTCTAATGACGTTTCTAATCAGGTGTTTAAAGGGTCATTTCAGGGTGCCTGGGCGGCTCAGTAGGTAGAACGTCCAACTTCGGCTCAGGTCATGATCCTGTAGTTCGTGGGTTCGAGCCCCGCGTCGGGCTCTGTGCCAATAGCTCAGAGCCTGGAGCTGCTTCAGATTCTGTGTCTCCCTCTCTCTCTGCCCCTCCCCCACTCATGCTCTGTTTCTGTCTCAATAATAAATAAACATAAAAAGAAATTAAAAGGGTCATTTCCAGAAAGAGGTAAAATGTGTCTCTCCGACAGTGGTGAGAAGGGATACGGGTTTGGGGTTTTCTTCTGTTCATCCAGCAGCGGCAGCTGGCTCCCAGGAGGGGCCCAGTCACAAGTAGCAGGACAAAGACACTGACTGGCAAATGGAGGTGGACCTGAGTTTTCTAAGGGGAGGGGCTGCCAGGAGAACCATGGGGGACCGTGATGCACGCGCAGAGTACACGTCCCTCAGCTCGCAGCACTGCGGACAGGGTGGCGGCCTGGGGCAGAGGCCTTGCTGCGCTCAGGGCGGCTTCCATCCCAAAGCATGTGTTTTCTTGCCATTTCTCTGCTTTTCATAAAACATGATCTCAGAGAAGGATGATTCGTGATCACGAACAAGGCTGGTCCCTTGGCCGGATCATTTCCATGTAGCAAGAACATTAATTCACTGATCCGGCCTTCCCGAGCTTGCTTTGCCAGAAGTTTCCATCAAGAGTCCAGATTGGACTTTTACAAGCTTCTCGTTTGCTGTACTGAGAGCAAGAAGCCGAGAACTCACTGGCTTCATCTGCTGAATGATTCTGAGCAAATTCCTTTTATCTCAAGGTCAGAAACACCCGAGGCCTGGGGGCTGCTGGTGACCTTCCCAGCTCTTCACCAGAGAAGCCGCAGTCCTGACGTGTGAGTGTCCAGCTCAGATCTGGCCAAACAGGCAGGACTGTGGCCGTAGGGCCGTGTTTCCCGTCAGGCCCCGACCTCAGGGCGCCGGTGCAAGTAGAGGGCCGCGTTGCCAGGAAAGTGCTAAGAAACGAAATTCAAGCAGGTGACTTTGTGGATCTAGTGGCTTTACCGAGTGATTCACGACTCAGGCAGCTTCCCGTGCAGCAAGTGGAGGGAGCTCAGATGGCTGCACAGAGCGGAAGGTTCTTACAGGAAGGAGAGTGCCAGCCAGAGGTGATGGTAAAAGAAAGGATTGCCAGTCCCTCCCTGTAAGGGCTGGGGTCTTACCTCGCAAGGACCTCTTCTTCCTTCGGGGGCGGAGAGGGCCCAGTGGCAGGCTCTGCACTGACCGCGGCCTCCTGACAGCCGGTGAAAGCTGCGCTTCTGGCCGAGGCTGGAATGCGGCCAGGCCAGGCATAAAGCCCTGGTTTGGGCCTTGGCCCGAGTGACTTGAATTTGGGCCTGTGATTTGCTTTTGAACAAAAAAGAAGACTGTGGGGCGCCTGGGTGGCTCAGTAGGTTGAGCGTCAGTTTGGTTTCAGCTCAGGTCATGATGATCTCACGGTCTGTGAGTTTGAGCCCCACTTTGGGCTCTGTGCCGACAGCATGGGGCCTGCGTAGGCTTCTCTCTCTCCCTGTCTCTCTCTGCCCCTGCCCTGCTCGCTCTCTCTCAAAACAAACTTAAAAAAAAGAAAGATGACTCACCAAGAGTCTCTGAGTTCTGAAGACTTAAGGAGAGAGTAAGATGCCACTTGGAGGTGTTTCCCTTCAGCTCACAAAGGCAGAGGCCGCTGACGCGTTACGGACCGCGGCCGGCTCCGGAGGGAGAGAGGGCCCGGCTGGGCCTAGGAAGTGGCCGTGAAAACGACGTATCTACAGAAGAGCCGCAGCCGTCCCCGCGCCGCCCCCCGCCCTCGGCCCACTGGGTTCTGGTTCCTGGTCAGAAGAGTCCACGTTCTTCTCACCTGGGGCCCCGAAGCCCTGCCTCGTTCCACTGGGAGCGTCTCCAGGTGTCAGGCGGGCCGGGCAGCGCCGGCAGAAGCCTGTGCCCGGAGCACAGCGGGCCTCGCCCCCAGGGGACACCGGAAACCGGCCCGCACTGACCACCGCACCGCGCATCCCACGGTTTCCTGCGGTGACGTTTACAGGTGCGGCAGGAGGTACAGCAGCAGCTGGTGAGAAATAGAGCAGTTAGTCCCGTACGTTGTGAACGAGGTCCTGGCACTGTGGTCTCAACATAGTCTTACCGAGCCGACTCCCCTTTCCCGGGATGCCGTGAGATAGAGAGCTGCCCGCGTGCGGAGACGGGGCCGGTGGGCGCTGTGGGCGGGTGACTGGGTCAGAGGAGGACCGTGGGTTTCCAGCCGCGGCCGGAGCACCGGTGGCTGAGGCCGTGGACGAGCCCTGCGCGGCCTCTGCACAGCCCTCCCGACCGCAGGCGCACTGGCCTCGCTCTAGAACTTTCCCTCGCGTCTCGTTTGTTGCCTCTTCTCTTTTCTCATCAAAGTACCACTTCTTCCACAGCGACTCCACCGCCTTACTTTTCCAGCGGCATCTGCCTGGGTTCCGATTTCTCCACATCCTGGGCAGCACCTTCTGTCTTTTCCATCCCGTCCACCTGAGGAGTAGCTCCTGTGGTCTAGATTCCGCATTTCCCCGACAGCTAACGATACGGCCGTGGGCGCTCGTCGGCCACTTGTGGGTCTTTGGGCCCCAGAGCTTTTATGCTCAGGTGTTACAGTCTAGGAAAATAAGGTCATTTCCAAATTGTGTCCTTCACATGCGCTTTCATCTCCTCGGAGAAGCTGACGCAGAATTCAGGAGCCGCCCCTGAAGGTCCACGGTGACAGGGCTGATTCCCTAACTACCCAGATGTGAATAACATGCACTGTACTCACCACCGTCTTCAGATGAGTGGATAATAACCTTTTTCAAAATTTCTGTTTCCGTTTCAAATACAGTAAATACCAGCATTTACAACTCACATATACACTACAACTTCGGCATCCTCACTGAGCTTGTGTTTAACCACGCTGATTCATCGTTCTGACAAACGTTATTTTGACAGTAATTGCATCTTGTCGTGTGTCAGCTTAGAGATAAACTTCCTAGATTTCTAGTAACTTAACCCAAGTTGAGTTAGCAAACAGGTGTTCTTTGGGGGCCCAATCATTTCTGACTAAGCCAGGCTGCCTGCAAGGGGACAGGCGCCATCTTTGCGTTTATTCACGTAACCTCCTGCTGCTACCTTCTTGTGCGGCAGAGAGAGTGCCCTTTGGGCCCGTTAATGCAGGTGTGGACTGCTGCTTGGAGAAGCCGTGTCAGGCCACGTACAGCTGCAGTGACGGGCGGAGAGGGGTGACGCGGTATTCTTCCTTGGGGTTTGTGTTTGGCACGAGGGAGACCCAGGAATGAAGTACATGCAGAAAGCAAACCGTGTTGGTGCCTGGCTGGCTCGGTCGGCAGAGCATGTGACTCTTGATCTTCGGGTGTGAGTTCAAGCCCTACGCTGGGCACAGAACTTACTTTAAAATAAAAAGGTAAAAGGAGAAGGAGAAGAAGAAAAAATAAGAAAGCAAATCCTTTCTCTCTCCTTGTTTCTAGGGAAGCCGCCTCACCAGCCCCTGACCCCCACTGAGGCCTGGAACGCGACCGAAGCACCTCGGGGGCAGGAGACGGCCCCGTCTGCAGTCCAGGTAACACTCCTGTATCTGAGAACAGCGTCTTCGCTGACTTTTTACCAGTTGCTTAAGGACCGCATTTCATCACCAAAATGCCACAATCCAGTAGACATAATCCAGCTTTCAGCGCCTGAACATGGTCACCAGTGACATCTCAGTGTATCCTGCTGTTTTTTAAAATTACACAGGGCGCCCAGGAGGCTCAGTCATGAAGTGTCCGACTTTGGCTCAGGTCATGATCTTGTGGTTCGTGGGTGGGTTCGAGCCCCACGTCGGGCTCTGTGCTAACAGCTCAGAGTCTGGAGCTGCTTCAGATTCTGTGTCTCCCTCTCTCTGCTTCCTCCGCCCTCAGTTCGCGCTCTGTCTCTTTCTGTCTCAAAAATAAACGCCAAATGAAATGAAATGAAATAACAAAAAATAGGGGTGCCTGGGTGACTCAGTAGTTTAAGCGTCTGAGTCTTGATCTTGGCTCACGTCATGATCTCACGGTTTGTGAGGTCAAGCCCCACGTCGGGCTCCATGCTGATGACGCAGAGCCTGCTTGTGCACGTGCTGTCTCTCTCTCTCAAAAATAAACTTTTAAAAATAAAATTATAAGGGGCGCCTGGGTGGCTTAGTCAGTTGAGCGTCCGACTTTCGCTTAGGTCATGATCTCGCGGTTTGTGGGTTCGAGCCCCGCGTCGGGCTCTGTGCTGACTGCCTGCTCAGAGCCTGGAGCCTGTTTCAGTCTGTGACTCCCTCTCTCTCTGACCCTCCCCTGCTCACGCGCTCTCTGTCTCTCCTAGAAATAAATAAAACATTTTTTAAAAATTTTTAAAAAATAAAATAAAACTATAAAAATAATAAAAATAAATACAAAATAAACATAAAATTACAAATTACATCATATGTATATTTTATTATAGCTTTACCCACCTGGGTATTATTTTTCAAATCCTCACCAATATGATGGGTTAAAAAAATTGCATCTTTCAAAAGTTTTTCCCAAGGCTCAGAGCCCGATGCAGGCTGATCTCACAACCATGAGATCACGACCTGAGCTGAAATCGAGAGTCAGACGCTCGGCACCCTGAGCCGCCAGGCATTCTCGCGCCTGCTGGTTTTTACACACGACAGACCTGCTGCTCGTCCGTGGTAAACCTTTGTCACTCGCCTTGACCTTTTCTTTTTTTAATCCAATGAGCTCTGTCGGTCCACTTTAATGGTTTATTTCACTGTTTTTGGCTTAGAGTGTTTTTCTCTGTTTTGAGTCTTAGGTAAGCCTCCCCCATCTCTCCTAGCCGCCCCGTCTCACCAGCTGTCATGGCGCCATAAGCAATCACCCTCCTCACTGACTTCGAACTGATACTTTTATCATGTGCCGAACATCTAAACTCTTGCTTATGTCTTTTTTAGATTAACGCTTTATTTGGAAATGATTTCTAACCTGATTCACCAGTTGTTAACTTGTTAGCACATTTGGTTTGTCATTCTTTCTCTTCCTTTTTTTGCCTCCCCCACATTTTAGATGGATGGACGGACGGATGGACGGACGGATGGACGGATAGATGATAGATGGATAGATGGAGGGATAGACAGAAGGATGGATTGAGGATAGATAGATGTTAGATGGATATACAGATGATGGATAGACAGGGGATGGATGGATGATGGATGGATGGATAAATAGATAATAGAGAAAAGGTAGAGATACACACAGACAGCTTTGCTCCTGGATCAGCTGAGAATAAGCCCCCTCATGTCTGAAAATGAAGATACCTCCTGACATTATGAACATCAGGAAACATAACATTAATACAGTCCATGGGTGCCTGGGTGGCTCAGTCGGGTGAGCATCCAACTCTTGATTTTGGCTCAAGTTATGATCCCAGCCAGGGTCATGGGATCAAGCTCCGTGTTGGGCTTCAGGCTGAACAAGAAGCCTGCTTAAGATTCTCTCTCTCTCCCTCTCCTCCCCTTTGCCCCTCCCCTGCTTATGCACATACTTATATGCGCCTTCTCTCCCTCTCTCCCTCTCCCTCTCTCTCTCTCTCAAATAACAAAGATAAAATACAATGCTAGAATTTAATCCATGTTCTATACTCAGATTTTGCCAGTCACGAGTCCAGGACCCATGCTGCCTCCCACACTTGGCACGCCTGTGCGTGTGTATGGTTATGTGTGCTGCACGTGTAGATGTATTTGTGCACGTGTGTGGGCACCCATGGGAGTGGGCACTTGTATGGGCATCTCCTACGCCTCAGAATGGGCCTTCTGACCTTGATTGTCCTTCACAACACTGACTCTTGGGAAGAGCCAGGCCAGCGTTGTGCAGACCGTGGGCGACACGTCTGCATTGTGAGATTCGGGTCTGCGTTTATGTTCCCATCGTCCCAGTGAAGGGCCCCCTCCCCTTAAACGCCATGGCTTGTTTCTGCTCCGTTACAAAGTTTTCTTAGCTCTTCTTCCCATTAGGTCTTTACTCAGTGGATATTGTAATTTATGTGTTTTTATTACAAATATTTTAGACTTCCAAGAAGAGACAAAGGCTAATGTAACTACACCACCCAACTTAATAGACAAAATGTTATAAAGTGAAAAGCCCCTTGAGTGTCCTACGAGACACCCCCTCAGACTTCCTCTCGCAGATACTTGAAAAGCTGTACAAGCTGCGTCTGGGGGTGTGTGTTCCTTCCTGCACGGTGCTTTCATCTAGCATCCTGTTGCGGGGATAATACCAAGGCCGACGCAGACTTTTCTGTAAAGGGCTAGAGAATAACGGTGTAGGGCCACGCCTTTAAGGACCCTGCAGTCTCTGTGGCAGTTTAGCCCCGCGATTAGCCTGGAGGCGCCACAGGTGGTGTGTGAACAGATGGGCGTGGGTGTGCTCAGTAAAACTTCACTTCACGGATCCTGAAAATTTTAATTTCATGTCCTTTTCATGTCATGAAACATCCTTTTGATTTTTTCAACCCGGGGGGCTCAGTCGGTTGAGCATCCGACTTCAGCTCTGGTCATGATCTCACAGTTCACGGGTTCAAGCCCCGCGTCGGGCTTTGTGCTGACAGCTCAGGGCCTGGGGCCTGCCTGGGATTCTGTGTCTCCATTTCTGGATCTGCCGTGCTTCTCTGGATTCGCTGTGGAATGGACGTGGAATGTGAGAGAAGGACAGAATCCGGGTTTGAGGCCTGGCAGCTGGCTGAGGGAGGAGATGCAGCCTGGGACCAGCAGTCCCCGGGCTGCCCGCCGGGCTCGTCCGTCGGGCACGCACACCTCATGGGGTGTTGGGGGGCTTCTGCTCGGGCCCAACACAAGCCCTAAGCAAAGGGCAGGGTCTGTGCTATAGGACAGTGGGGACGGTGCCGGGCACCCGGATGGCTCTGTGGGAGAGACAGGCCCAACAGAGACGCTGATGCGGAGACACTGGCCCGAGACAGCTAGGCAAGGCTGGCCACAGACGGGGCCGAAGACCATGTCACTTTCCACCAGAGGATCCCTCCCCTGGGGGCCCCCATCCTCTGGGGACCCCCTCTCCTGGAGGACCCCCTCCCCTTCAGACTCCCTCCCCTGGGGGCCCCCTTCCCTGGAGGACACCCATCCCCTAGGGGACCCCCTCCCCTGCAGACCCTCTCCCCTGGGAGACCCCTTTTCCACTTCTTGAAGTGCCTCACCTTTGAAAGATAACTTTCAAATCATCTGCATTAATTAATTAAACTACATGCATGTTATTAGAAGAAAATATTGTAAATCATAGAATCCATGTGCCTGTTAACCCGGTACAGTAAAAGAGGCATATTGTTATTGTACCTCCACTTCCTTCTAGAACATTAAATACTTCATTACACTAGGGCGCCTGGGGGGCTCGGTTGAGTTCCTGACTCTTGATTTTGACTCAGGTTATGATCTTAAGGTTTGTGAGTTTGTGAGTTCAGCGCCCCAAGTTGGGCTCTGTGCTGACACTGCGGAGTCTATGTGGCATTCTCTTTCTCTCAAAATAAATAAACTTAAGAAATACTTTATTACACTTTATTAACCTCTTTCAAACTACAAAACTGCCATGTCTTTGTTAATCCAGTGAAATGACTCCTTTCTTAAAATGGGAGAAAAGATGACTCTTTGGGGCCCACTTTTTTAACCAACAGATAAATAAGCAAAGGGTGTGATCAGAAAGCACAGAGGAAGACAGCGAGTCCATCCACAAATACGAAAAGCCATTTATTATCACTGCTGCCCCAGGGGCCGTAAGTTAGATCCCAAAGATACGCATGCATTTCTCAGTTGAAAATTCAAATATTAATTGAACTAGAGCGGAGGGAGCCAGGCGGTGGGTGTGAGCGCCCCCTGGGGCAGGAAGAGGCTGGTGGGTCTGGCCGGCTCCCGGGGCCCCCCTGCCACTGGCCTGCTGCTCGGGCTCGGCCCTGGTGCCCCTGCTTTCAATTCTTATGTTTCCTTCTGTGTTTCGTTCTGTGCCTCTTCAAAGACTCCCTAATGCCCCCTCTGACTGCTGCTCTGCAAGCGTCCCCACGGAGGGAGGGTGTCACCAGCCAACGGAGCGAGGCACCGACGACGGGCCATCAGACCGAGAGGCACGGGAGCCACTCTTGTGCCCGGCTCAGGCCCAGGGCCCCTCCCCAGGGGGGCGCGTGTGACACTCAGGTTCCTGGTCTCCCGACGGGCACCGAGGGCCTGTTGTGGTCATCCTGGCCCATGGACATGACCACTCCCCTCCCTTGTGGCCTGTCCCCAGCGTGAGCGAGTCCCTGATACCAGAGATATGGGGCCAGCATTTCTTCCTAATCTTGAGGGAGGCCTGGGTGACATATGCCCTCGGTGACGCGTGGACACTGAGTCCTTTTGCCTGCGTTTCCGTGGCAGGGCTCGGAGAGCACCGAGACGGGACGGCCCTCTGGATGTTCGGGGAAGGCACCGCCCCGCCTGGCCCAGACCGTCTGCAGAGGCCCTCGTCTGCCAGGCTGCGCAGCGCGAGCCGCGGCTGGGTCAGGACAGGCACAGCTGGGCGGCATGTCGGCGCGGGGCCCGGGGCCCTGGCGGGTGGTGGCTGTCCCCAGTGACCGCAGTGTCAGGACCAGATGCCTCTCCTCGTGCCCTTGCACAGTTGTCTCCCAGGGCGCTAGGGGTGAGGGTGCCCACGGCCCCCCACGGCGGGCCTTCGAGGCTGGAGAGGGCGTGCTTCGGGGCATTTGTCCTTTCTTGGCCCCACCTCCCATGGGGACCGGATTGCCTCTGGCCTGCACGTTGTGTGCCTGCCGGGGCTCAGGGAGCGGGGCTTGTCCGGGGGCCATGCCACCACCCCACCCGCCCAGCAGGGCTCTCAGAGGCTGAGACAGGGTCTGTCTTTGTTTACTGCCACAGGGGCGGCACAGGACCTCCGGCGTGACTTGCAGGTCGGCTTGGCAGAAAGAAAACCGGTCCCCAAAGCCACGCTCCGCTCAAGAATCCCGCGAGGGAAAGAGCCACCACGCCCGAAGCTCCTCGTCACCATCCAGCGGTCCCCTCCAGGACACGTGGAAGTTACTGGAGCTGGGATCCAGCCCCTCTGGCCTCGCGTCCCAGGACGACTCTGCGCCAGGTAGGCAGGGGCCGGGGTGCAGGGCGCACGAGTCCCGGCTCCAGGGGCCCGGACACGCCAGGCTCGGCGACTTGTCACTGGCACAATCCAGAGGCAGAGAGACGAGCGGACGTGGCACCGGGAGGGCAGTTATTTCAGTGAGGCCGACGCCAGGGAGACGGCGGGTGAGCATCTCGAAGACGATCTCCGAAGTGGGGGAAATAAATAGTCCTGGGTCTGTGTAAGGGAGATGTGGGCAGAGGCCACCGTGCAGGTGGCCGGAGAGGGTCGGGGGGGACCTGCTGGGCAGGGCGGCCCCTGTTGCTCTGGGGGGGGGGGGCACCCTCGTCAGAGGCCCCCGCCCCGCCCTGAGGGGCCGGCCGTCGCGGCCGCAGCTTCCATTTGGCTCCTGCGGTGGTTTCTGTCCTGCGTGTATTTTCGTTTTCGTATTTTTCGTTTTTGGGTAATGTTCTTGCTTTTAATCCTTTCTGGTTCTTGCGCCCTTTTTCGGCCTTTTCCACTCCCAGATTAGAGATGATTCTTCCCCGATTTCTTCTAATACTTACGGCTTCTTTTTTTAACACGCAAATCCAGGAAGCATTAGGGACGCACCCCGCATATGCTGTCAAATGGGAACCGAACTGTTTCCGCCGCGGGGCCCAGCAGCGGTTCCGAGGGGCCCGTTTGGCCCTCCGCCCGCCGCCGCCGCGGTCTCCTCTCGGTCCCGGTTACTGGGTCTTCGCGCGTCTTCAGACTCGGCGCCGCGCCCCTCCCCCCGGCCCCTCCCCCGCAACCCGCCCCCGGGTCGGCCCGCCGCGCCTCAGCCCTGCCTGCCTGCCGCGGGGCGCACTTCCGTCACTTCCGTCTCCAGCGCGGTTCCGAGTGACCCTCGGGTTCTGTCCCCCCCCCCCGCCCCCCGCAGCCCCGCTTCCCCCTCCTCTCGCGCGGGCGGCACCGCGGCACTTTCCTGGGTGCTCCGCCCACGGGGGCCGTGCTGTTGGGGGAGGGGCGCCGGAGAAACCGTGCCGGACCCCGGGGTGCCTCGCACACCGGCAGCAGCTCCGGGACGCCGCGTCCTCCCGTGTTCACACACGTTCACACGTCTGCCGCCTCCTGTCGCGGGGTCGCGAGGTCGAGCCCCGTGCTGGGCCTGGAGCCTGTTTAAAATACGTAAACAAATAAAGCCGGGCTGGCTGTTTTGTAAACTGCTCGTCACACTTGAAGGCAGCCAAACGAGACAAGAAAGTGAAGAATTCTTTTTTTTTTTTAAGTTTATTTATTCGGAGAGACAGAGACAACACGAGTGGGGAAGTGACAGGGAGAGAGGGGGAGAAAGAGAGCGAGAGAGCGAGAGAGAGAATCCCAAGCAGGCTCTGCACTGTCAGCACAGAGCCCAACCCAGAGCACAAACCATGAGATCATGACCCGAACCAAAATCAAGAGTTGGAAGCTTAGCTGACTGAGCCAGGTTCCCTAAGAAGGTAAAAAAGTTTTTTTAATGTTTTCATTTATTTTTGAGAGAGAGACAGTGTGAGCAGGGGAGGGTCAGAGAGAGAGGGAGACACAGAATCCGAAGCAGCTCCAGGCTCTGAGCTGTCAGCACAGAGCCCGACGTGGGGCTCGAACCCACAACCTGAGAGATCATAACCTGAGCTGAAGTTGGACGCTCAACCGACTGAGCCCCCAGGCACCCCGGAAGAATTCTTAAAAGCCAAAGATTCTTGGGGCGCCTGGGTGGCTTAGTCGGTTAAGCGTCCGACTTTCGCTTAGGTCATGATCTCGCGGTTCGTGGGTTCGAGCCCCGCGTCGGGCTCTGTGTTGACTGCCAGCTGGAGCCTGGAGCGCCTGTTTCAGTCTGTGTCTCCCTCTCTCTCTGACTCTCCCCTGCTCACGCTGTCTCTCTCTCTCTCTCTCTCTCTCTCTCTTTCCTAGAAATAAATAAAAAACATTAAAAAAAAAAAAAAAGCCAAAGATTCCATGAAGGAGGAGCTGAGCACTGAGGTCTGGTTTGACCCCAAGACCTTTGTCAAACTGGGTGAAGTTGACAGTGGGTGTCACACCCTCCTGGTATTTAGAAAGTAGGGGTGGGAGTGTGACGGGTGACCCTGCCCAGAAAGCTGGAACTGGGAAGGGCCGCCTCATCAGTGGGAAGGTAAGCCAGCCCCCACTGAGAACGGGGCCCTTGCACAGAGTGCTGGCAGGGGGCCCATCGTGACTTGTCACCACACGCGGCTCTCACGTGAGTTAGTCCCAATCACCACGCCTGGGTGGTCTGAGGAGTTCAGTTCTGAGTGATTGTGAATTGATGGGGCCCCCAGGCCACTTCAGGGGGTCCACTTCATCTAGGCCACAAAACTTCCCACAGTCAGATTCCAGTTGAGAATATGGTCCCGCACACAGGGAGTGAGGCTGGCAGGGGGCAGACCTGCACGGGCCGTTAATAACTGAGGTTCACAGCTCCCGAGAAATAAAACACCAGCAAGAAAGTACGTTCGAGAAACAAAGAACTATAGAGAAAAATCAAGCAAACTTAAGAAAAAAACAGTTAATGGGCCACCTGGGTGACTCAGTTGAGTGTCTGACTCTCGACTTTGGCTCAGGTCATGACCCCGGGGTCGTGCTCTGCGCTTGGAGTGGAACCTGTTTGGGACGCTCTCTCCCCCTCTCTCTGCCCCTCTGCCACGTGTGTGTGTGTGTGGGGGGTTGGGTTGTCTCTCTCTCTCTCAATGAAATGAAACGAAATGAAATGAAATAACTTCGTTTCTTAAAAAAAAAGAAAAACTTTCAGAAATGAAAAATGTAATTATTCAAAATAAAAACTTAGTGGATGGGTGTAACAACAGATCATGTATTGTAGAATTAGTGAAATAGATGTCATAGATGAAGAAATTACCCAGAGAGACAAAGAGATTGACAAAGAAGGAAGAAAGCAGGTCAGGAGCCGTGGAGGACAGAGTGAGAAGGTGTGACGCTTGCTGGTCGGCCTCAGGTCAGAGTCTGGGACAAAGTTGCCATGTGAAGACGGTGGCTGAAGTCATCCAGATAATACCTCCCGGTCCCGGAAAGCCTCACTGATCCCAGTCTGAATGGCTACAAAGAAGTCCACACTCGGATGTATCAGAACAGAGCCGGTGGTAGTGACATTATTTTGACAGCTGTCAGAGAGCAGACAGGTCACCTGCAGGGACCTGTCAGTCGTGACCGATAGCTGACTTCTCTGTGGGAGCCAGACGGTGAAATTGGATGGGTACGTGGGTCCCTCAGAGCCCTACACCCCGGGACACTGCCACCAGAGGGCAAAACGAAGAGTCTTCAGACAATAAGAACTGAGCACAGTTGGATGTTTGCTAAAAACATAAATACAAAATAAAAATTCCGAAGTAGGAATTGGCAAAAAGTTTCCATAAAGGGCCAAATAGTAAATATTTTTCTCTCTGCAATCATAAGGCATCTCTCGCAGCCACTCATTTCTGCTATTGTAGCTTAAAACAGCCACAGACCCCATGTAAATGAGGGTGTGGCCACCTGCCAATAAAACTTTATTTAGAAAAACAGGTAGCAGTGTTGTTTCTTTCTTTCTTTCTTTTCTTTTTTTTAATGTTTATTTTTGAGAGAGAGGGAGACAGAATCCGAAGCAGGCCGTGAGCTGTCAGCAGAGCCCAACGCAGGGCTCCAACCCACAAACTGTGAGATCATGACCTGAGCCGAAGTGGGATGTTCAATGGACTGAGCCCCCCAGGCGCCCCGCAATGTTGTTTCCTAAGCTGAGTACACAGGTGTTTGTTTTATGCTTTTTTTTTTAAGTAATCTCTACACCCAGCGTAGAGACCCCGAGATTAAGAGTTGCGCACTCCTCCAACTGAGCCAGCCGGGCCCCAGAGTTTGTTGTTCTTTTTTTTTTTTCTTATTTCTTAAATTTTTAATGTTTCATTTATTTCTGAGAGAGAGAGACAGCATGAGCAGGGAGGGTCAGAGAGAGAGGGAGACACAGAATCTGAAGCAGCTCCAGGCTCTGAGCTGTCAGCACAGAGCTCAACGCGGGACTCACACCCACGAACCGTGAGATCATGACCTGAGCCGAAGTCGGACGCTCAACCGACTGAGCCCCCCAGGCGCCCCTGAAGGATTACTTCTGTTACGGTATTTCTCAGGCACGCAGCTCATAGGTGCCCAATGCGAGATTGGGACCCGCATCAGGTTCTCCACAGGCAGTGCAGAGCCGCTCGAGATTCTCTGCCTCTCTCTCTGCCTCTTCCCTGACTGCATGCACCCTTTCTCTCTCTGTCTCTCTCTCAAATAAATAAATAAACTTTAAAAAAATAAAAATCACACATCTCTACAAAGCAAGTAAATAAATAAACATCATAAATTTCTAATATAATTATTTTTCAACTTCAAAAACAACCCAACTGGAAAGATTTTCTTAACCCAGATGACAAAGGTCAGTCACATATGAATAACTCAGCCACACCGGTCGGGACAGGAGCACTCCCAGGACAGGAGGCCAGGCTTGGGCCCACCTCTGAAAGCCTGGCCCTGCCCGAGGGCGACGCCGTGTGTGATGGGCGGCTCCAGGGGAGGGTAGAGCGCTGTGCCGCCCAGGAGTCCCGGCCACACGGGCGCTCAGGGTGTGGAGCGCCCACTGGAGCAGAGGAGTCACTGCTCTCCCCACCTGGCCCCCTCCGTCCCCTGCCCCTCTGCACACCTGCCCTGCACTCTGGCTGCAGAAGCAGACGGCGAGCATGTGTGTGTCTGCTCACATTCAGGGGCGCGTGCCCGTAGGCAGCTTGCTCATTCAAGGCCCGTCCCGTGGCAGGTTGGCGACACGGTGTGCCAGGACGTCCTTTAACCACCGTGTGTCCTGGACTCTGGGCGGCCTGTGGGCTTAGCTCCTAAGACAGCGGCACGGAGCGAGGCCGTGGGAGTGTGCTATCAGCGCAGCGCCCAGGATCACTGGGTCAGAGGTGTGAGTGGTTTGCGTTCTGCACGGTATTTCCAAATCGCCCTGAAAAAATTGGCCCCGGCTCTTGGCTCGCGGCTGCAGGGTGTAAGATGCTCTTTCCTCACTCCGGGGCGGGTGCGTTTTTATCAAGCATTTTCTTTTTTTGCCAATCTGGCAGATGAAACACATATTCCATTCTTGGTTTTCATTTGGGTGAAGCTGGCTGCCTTCCACGTGCTCTGCGTGCTGTTGGGACTCGTACCTTCGTACCTTTTATGAAGGTGACCGAACGCTAGCAGCAAGCGCATGTTCACTGTGCTTTGTGAGAGCCGGGACAGGAGGCCGGAGAAATGTGCTCTAGAAGGGACTGGGCCCAGCCGGAGACCTGTTTTCCTAAATCCATGCAGTCGCCCCCACAGTAGTAAACCTATTTGCACGGCTACTGGAATCCCATTTTCCAATGAGGAAATCCGAGGCCCGGGGCACTGAGCGCCTGCCCAGGGTGGGTGGCCCCCAGCCCAGGGGCCCCAGCCCACCTTGCGCTCCTGGCGCTCCCGAGGGGAACAGGCCCAACCAGAAGAGGGGCGGACATCCGGGGGAAGGGCCAAGGTTGTCCCAGAGGTCAGATCGATAATGGCAGGAAGGTCCTGAGGAATTTAGCCAGCAGTGGGGGGGAGGGGTTCTGCTCTGGGGTCACCCACTCTACACCCACTGTGTTCTCTGTGTTCTGCCCCTGGGGACTGGCGGAGGGAGCTCCCCAGATGTCTCCCCTGGGGCCGGAGAAGATCCTGCAGTGCACCCAGTGTGTGAGGGGCACCCTCACCCTCCTACCTGAACACCTCCCCACTGCACCGAGGATGACGAAACCACATATGATGAGGGGCGAGGACTACAACTTTTAAAAACAATTTTTTTAATGTTTGTTTATTTTTGAGAGACAGAGAGAGACAGAGTGTGAGTCAGGGAGGGGCAGAGAGAGAGGGAGACACAGAATCAGAATCAGGCTCTAGGCCCCGAGCTGTCAGCACAGAGCCCGACGTGGGGCTCGAACCCACGAACCTTGAGATCATGACCTGAGCCAAAGTCAGATGCTCAACCCACTGAGCCCCCCAGGCGAGGACAACTTTTAAAGCCGAGCAATGTTGGTGTTATTTCTTTTTCTTTAAATTTTTGTTCTTTTGAAAATGACATTAGTGTTTCTTGAAATTAAACATTTTTCCCATGAAGAAGGATTGTGTAAAATGTTAAAATACACGTGATGCTATTAACCGACGACTAATCCAAAATTAATTTTAAGTCCTGTGCAGTAAGAACATTTCTGTAGATCTCTCTGCAGACGTGACACCTAATCAGATAACTGCACGGCCAGGCTGTCCTATCCGACCATCCAGAAAAAACAAGAACGGCCCCCTCTCATTCACAGCCCACACGTTTGTGGAGCCTCTGGCCACCACTGCAGAGAGTGGGTATGAGCCTCCCTGCAGTGGCCTCCTGGCAACTCCCGGAGGCCAGAGGAGGTCGGAGCTATGCGGTCGGACTCACAGACACGGGCTCAGAGACGCTGGGTTGGTGGCCTGAGTGTTCCAGCTCCCAGTTAGCAGATAAGACCAGAGTTCCGGCCATCGGACTTCAGACTCTGAGCCCACTGGCCGAGAGGAGTCCCGGAGACCAGTGCCCGCAGACACCAGCAGTGGATGGCCGGGTGGAGGCATGCTGGGGCCGTGCCCACTGTGCGGGGCCTTCTGCGTGGCGCAGCGACGGACCCTGCGGGCCAGGGTGATCCCAGCCTACTTCTGCTCCTTGTTGGGAGAGGGTCCGACGAGCCAGATCCTCCCATTTTTCAAAAGAAACTGGAAATCTTGCTTTTCATATAGAATGTTTTCGACAACTAATTAAAAAATCAGAATGTGGGCCAAATGACAGATCAGCCCGTGCCCTACACTGGCCATGAGCAGGTCCAGCCTAGCCTATGGTGTGTAGCCTGACAGGTAGAAGCTGCGTTACCGCATTCACGACTTTACCTGCTGGACAAAAGACAAAATGTTCCGATGACCCGGACCAGCGGGTGAGCCCCAGAGAGACGCCCGGCCTCTTGGCCAAGTGCCGTCCCAGACTGGGGGTCAGATGACTGCTGGTATGACTGGGGTCCTTGCTCAAGGGTTATGGTGTGATCCCATGACCACACTGCAGGGCAAATACACCAAGACCTCCTGGCCTCAGCCATGTGTCTGTCCTGCGGTGTGTCACCTGCCTCTGACTAGGGCCAAATGGGCCCCTGGGTGCCACCTCATCTGTCCCTTTGTGGACTTAAGCGGAGATAGCTCCATGCCTCCCCTGGAGCGATGCGAGTGTTCTGGACGTTCCTCTGAAACTGGATTGGTTGGCTGTGGCTCTCCCAGCCCAGCCGTGGTCTAAGGACATGAAAACGTGCTGTGGACAGGGGACCTTAGAGTCCCCTTGTCCGCACACCCTCAAGACCAGGAATACTGCCATCTGACCTCCCCAGAGTCCTGTTTGCATTTTCTCATGATACCCAGGCGTTGAGCAGAGGAGGGCAGCTGACGGCCCAGCGCTGGATTTGAATGATAGGCACTTTGTGATCAGTTAGAGAAGCTTAAAATCACATAAAATAGGTGACCTCAGAGAACAGCTTGTGATCCCATTGTAAACGCCCCTGGAACATTACATTATGTTCTTCTGCACACTAACCAGAGGACTTTCCTCGGGTCTGAGAACCTTCTGGAATGTTAGCAGCAATGAGCTGGGCAGACGCAGGAGTCTTGTGAGACCACACTCAGAGACCAGCGACCCAAGCGACAGGGAAGGAAGCCAGCTAGAGCCAGGGAGGGCCGTCCTCTGTACCAGAAACGTGTCCTGATGTAATCCCGGGTCAGAGCTCATTGGCTGAGCTCTAGGGACACAAACTTGGAACAGGGTGAGGTGCCTCCCACTGGAGGGCTCAGTACATGCCCGCTGATCCCTGTCACTGCAACCTCATGAGGCAGATATGGTTGGGAGCTGCCCACAAGAGCCGCGAGCTTATTCAGATCAGTACTTGTGAGGCTCCAGGACCCCAGGGGGTGAGAGGGCCTGCCCTCCTATTGCTCTGCACCCTTTATCTTTTTGGCTCTGCCTGTCACCACTCGCAGGTCAGGAGTGGATGTGAGTGCCTGGCACACTGATGAAATAGCTGCAAGTTGGTGTCTGCTGCCCCTCAGCACCACTGTAATCATAACTAAAGAAACCCCAGATCCACGGTTCTGGTCAAAGCAGGCAGCAGCACTGTGTTCTGAACTAGGTGAGCAATGCCAGCTTCCTGCCCACAGCAGTTATTATAACCTCAGGCTTTTTAAGAAGTGCAGAGTATCCTCTAAACTTCTTGAGAAGCTGCCGTCAAGTAGATCTTTGTTAGCTCTTCTCTTGAAGGTGCTGTGGTGAAACATTTACTGCCACTTGTGAAAAGACTTGTATTGAAATAACTTTTACAACAAAGTAAATAAGAAATTGTGAAATCGGCTTATTCCTCAGTAATACATATTCTGGGGCCAAAGCACAGCTAGCCCTCACTTCTTCACACTAGGCTAGTATAAGGACTAGGCTTTAACACCCTCCACAAACAACTAGAAAGTTGGACAAAATATATGAAACAACTTTTCGGACTCTGGCCAACAGTCAGCACAGGACTGTGATCTGCAAAAGAAGGAAGACCAATGAAGCAAGTTCCAGGATCCCTCTGGCTTTCTGCCTGAAGGTGATTTCTGGGCTGCAGTCATAGGGAGGGAGATACCAAACACAACTCAGAAGCCGTACTGAGTTGGGGAAGTGGGAATTGGAGTTTCAGAAGGCAGAAGGGGCTGGCAGTTGCAGGACAGAGTCCAGAAACGAGGGTGTACAGAGAAGAGAGCTCCAGACACCTGCATGGACGTTTTCTTGAGTCCTCACTGCAGGTCTGCCCATAGGTGTATAGAATATAGCTCCACAAGTCCAGGCAAAGGAAAGACAAACAACTTGTAAGCTGAACCGTTTCCAGGGCTCTCACAGGGTAGGGAGATATTCAGTCCCAATGCTGAGTCCCCATAAGCACCTTCATTCAGTGGCGATCCAGAGAAGTCACACCTCAGTAGTAGGCTGGGTATCTTTGGAGTGAAGGCCCATGGAGGCTTAGTGTAGAAAAGCTTAAAAACAGTCTTTGAAATGACCAACCAAAGAACCTAACTGCCTATCGAAACAAAACCCAACACTCTAAACCAAATTTTTTTTAAGAAAATATTACAATGCTTGGGGCACCTGGGTGGCTTAGTCGGTTAAGCGTCCGACTTTCGCTTAGGTCATGATCTCGCGGTTTGTGGGTTCGAGCCCCGCGTCAGGCTCTGTGCTGACTGCCAGTTCAGAGCCTGGAGCCTGTTTCAGTCTGTGACTCCCTCTCTCTCTGACCCTTCCCTGCTCACGCTCTCTCTCTCTCTCCTAGAAATAAATAAAAAAAATAAAAAATAAAAAAAAAGAAAATATTACAATGCTTAACACCCAATCAAAAATTATAAGACACGTGGAGAAGCACGAAAATGTGATCCGTATGCAAGAGGGGAATCTTGTCAGTAGAGGCCCGGAAATAACAGAAATGAGAGAACAAGCAAAGACCTCTAAAGTACTGAATGAGGGTATCCAAGTATTCAAAGTAAAGCATGTACATAATGAGAAGATTGAAAATAGGAGAGGCACCAAACAAAACTTGTAGAGATGAAAACGCTAATATTTGAAAAGGAAAGCTCATTGGATGGGATTAACCCAAGAATAAAGATGGTAGAAGGAAGAACAGAGAACTTGAAGGCATAGGTATAGAACCTGACCTAAATGATCCACAAGAGAATGGCCCTGTCCCCGTGGCAGAAGTTTCCGTCAGTCTAACTGAAGGGGGAGTGATGGGGGGAGAAAAAGTATTTCAAGATATAATGACCAGGTTTTCCCCTAAATTTGATGCAAACTCTTAACTCACGCACCCAAGAAGTTCAACTGCCTCAAGTAGCTGGCTAAACCCACGTGCATGTGTTACCAAGCAGTATGGTGATCAGCCTTCTGAGAATCAGTGATAAAAGTTCAAGTCCCACGTCGGGCTCTGTGCTGGCACCTCAGAGCCTGGAACCTGTTTCAGATTCTGTGTGTGTCTCTCTCTCTGACCTTCCCCCACTCATGCTCTGTCTCTCTCTGTCTCAAAAATAAATAAACTATAAAAAATTTTTAAAAACTTACAGACACACAGATTAAGAAGGCTGGATGGCTATTTATTAATGTCAGGCAAAGTAAACTTCCGAACAAGGAATATTAACCTGAGGTAAAAAGGGACATTTCATGATGATGTAGAAGTTAACTAACAAGGAAGACATTACAATCCTAAACGTGCGTGCTCCTAATAAGAGAGCTGTCAAACACATGTAGTTTGTTTGTTTGTTTGTTTTGTTTGTTTGTTTGTTTTATTTCTAGGAGAGAGAGAGAGACAGCGTGAGCATGGGAGGGTCAGAGAGAGAGGGAGTCACAGACTGAAACAGGCTCCAGGCTCTGAGCTGGCAGTCAGCACAGAGCCCGACGCGGGGCTCGAACCCACGAACCCCGAGATCATGACCTAAGTGAAAGTCGGACGCTTAACCGACTAAGCCACCCAGGCGCCCCAACACATGTAGTTTAAAAACTCACAGAAAGGAAAGGAAACCCAGTAAAACCTTGGATTGCAAGTAACTTGTTCTGTGAGTGTTCCACAAAATAAGCAGACATTTCTAATAAACTTTAACTTGATAAACCAACGAGGTCTTGCAATACGAGTCGTACATGACGCCGAATGTCACGTGATCACAACTGAACCGGTGGTTCTTCTCCCTCCCCTCCCCCTCCCGCTTCCTCACTGTGGGATTGTGGGCGATCATCTCCCATGCTCAGATGCTTGGTCTCAGGCCTCGGTGTCTGGCAGGAATCAATGATTTTTCAGAATGTTGGAACGTGCCCACAACTGGCATTAGTGTATTTTTGTCACTTCCAAGCACCCATGGAGAGTCCTTTGCTTTTCCATCCAAGAGTGAGCTTAGGAATGCTTTGCTTCATTCTAGGTCAGGCCGCCTGCAGACATAGACCCTTTCCTCTGCTGCCTTGTTGCCAGTTACATTAAATAGAGTATATAACAAGAGTTTAATGCTGTAGTCAACATCCGTGCAAGCATATACAATGGTCCCCATGCAGAAAGCGGTTGAAAAGAAAGGGGGTAAGAAGAAGGAGATGATTATGGTGGAAGTTAAGAAGGAAGTCATCGAGAAGTGTGAATGATGTATGTGAGTGGCTGAAATTGCAAGATTTTGTAAGAAGTCTACGTCTGCCTCAACGTCTGAAGAGGTGGAAGAGAAAGGAATCCCTCACTTCACATGAGATTAGGGGGATGTGTAAAATGTGGGAAACTAGAGTATTTTGTAGAAAAGCACCACCCAGAGAAAGCTGTAGCCATGCAAGCGGTGAATCTGTTTAATGATGATGCAGTGACACAATTCTGCAAAATCCTCAAAAGGAGGCAAAAACAAGTGTCATTGGACAGGTTTCTAGTTAAAGCTGCACGAAAAGAAAAAGATTCCATTGAGCCAATCGATAGTAGTGATTCTGTTAGTGATAGTGAAAGTCATCCTACATGATAACCCTCCTTTCTTGTCTCCCTCACACCAGCCACGAAGTTTTGCAAACTTCATTTTCTTTATAGTTAGTATTGTCTTTATTATTTTGTATTATATTATAGTATTATAATCATTTTTATGTGAATAGTTTGGAGTTGTGGAATGAATCATCTGAAGTTCCATTATTTCTTACGGGGAAATTCACTTTGATGTACAAGTGCTTTGGATTACAAGCATGTTTCTGGAACAAATTATGCTCACGAACCAAGGTTTTACCATATATAGAAGTCCATAATTAGAGACTTCAGGACTTGTCTATCAGTAATCAATAGAACAAGTAGACAGAAAAATCAGTGGGGATATAGAGGATTTCAACACTGTCAACCAGCTTGAGCTAACTGACGTGTAGATCCCCTCTAAAAACAACAGCGGAATACAGGTTGTTTTCAGGAGCATATGGAATATTCCACAAGATAGACCATATATTGAACCATAAATTTAAAAAGATTGAAATCATACAGAATATATTTGCTGGCCACAAAGGTATTATATTGGAAATCAAGAACAGAGCAGAAAAATATTTTTTAAATTTTTGAAAATAAACAGAACACTTCTATTAATTTTTTTTTTAAACATTGATTCATTTTTGAGAGACAGACTGTGAGCAGGAGAGGGGCAGAGAGAGAGGGAGATACAGAACCCAAAGCAGGCTCCAGGCTTCAAGCTACCAGCACAGAGCCAACACGGGGCTCAAACTCATGGACCATGAGATCATGACCTGAGCCAAAGTCGGGTGCTTAACGACTGAGCCACCCAGGTGCCCCTAAACAGAACGCTTCTAAATAACTCATGGGTCAAAGAAGAAATCACAAAGTAGTACTTAGAAACTTAAGCCTTTAAATGCTTATATGAGAGAATACTGGTCTAAAGTCGGTAATCTATACCTCCACCATAAAAAGCTAGAAAAATAAGAACAAATTAAATCCAAAGATGGAAGGAAGGAAATAATAAAGATAAAAGTGAGGAACAGTGCAATAGAAAAGAAAAAGTGATACAGGGAATCAAACCAAATCTGATTTGAAAAGTATCAACAAAACTGACAGACATGCTGTTGACTCAGATGAAATGGTGGCTCTACAGGTTTTGAGTGTCACGAGTGAGGGGATGTCACTGCAGGTCCTGTAGACAGTAAGGAGACAATACTGGAAGAACAACTACATGCCAGTAGTTTGACAAGTTGACCTACATAAAATTCGCAAAGTCACTGAAAGACCAACGTTATCAAAACTGACCCAAGAAGAAATAGGAAGGTGAGCAGGCCAGAAGAGGAGCAAGCCCAGCAAATATGGGCTAGAGAACTTCCCTGGTCTGACCAAGGACTCTTGCGGAAAACCCGCAGCTGCCATGTCACCAAAGGCAAAGGTGATGCCGGCACTGGCCACTTCCACCCCATGTGGCGCTGCCAGTCCCAACTTCAGCAAAAAGCAGAACAAGAGTGTGGATGGGGTGGGGCAGATAGGCAAACTGCCAAAGAAGTAAAGCTCTGTTTATTCACATACCATATGATCAGTACATAGAAAATGCTAAGGAGCCTTAAAAAAAAATCCAACTGTGAGAACTAAGAAGTGACTATAGTAAAAGTCCAGGATACAAGGTCAATATGCGACATCAGTTATATTTATGTACGTAGCAATGAGAATTGGAATGCAATAAAAATGCCATTTACAATAGCCTCCAAAACTATGTAGTACTTAGGGATATACTAAACAAAATATCTGTGAACTGAAAAAGACCATTGCAGAGAAAATTAGAACCCAAATAACGGAGAGGTATACCATCTTCATGGACTGGAAGACTCAGTGTGAAGATATCATTTCTTCCAAAATGTATCTATACACTTAGCACAGTCCCAGCAGGCTTTCTAAAGTTGAAATCAAAAATTAAAATTTACACAGAAATGCAAAGGATATAGAATATCCGAAGCGGTCTCGACAAAGAACAAAGTTGAAGGATTTTACCTAATTGTGAGACTCGCTGTACAGGCACAATGATCACGACCACATGGTTTTAGCCTAAGTGTCCACATGTACAAGAGAGGGGGGTGGGTGGACACACACATTAACTGCTTTTTAGATCAATTCTATGGTGATTAAAGGAGAAAGAATAGTTGATTCTAAATTGTGCTGGAAGAACTACATATGCATGTGGGGGAAAATGAACCCGACCCTTCTCTTATACCAAATACAGAAAGTAAGCCCAGGTGGTTCATTCTGCTGAGTGTCCCACTCTTGAGCTCAGGTCTTGATCTCAGGGTCATGAGTTCAAGCCCCACATTGGGCTCCACCCTGGGGGTGAAGCCTACTTAAAAAATAAATAAATAAATAAAAGACCATAATCTATCATAAGCCTACACATAATAGCTAGAACTATGAAACTTCTAGAAGAAAGCACAGTAGAGAATCTTTGTGACTTTGGATAGGCAGAGAGAGATTCCTTGGAGAACAAAAAGTCTGAACCATAAATGAAAGCACTGGCAGGTGGGACTGCATCAACAGTGCAGAGTTCCGCTTTTCCAGAGGCGCCGTGCGGACAGCAGGAAACCAGCTTCAGGCTGGAGCGACACCTGCACACACGTCAAGGACTTGTATCCAGAACATACAAGGTCGATAAGAAACAAATACACACAATAAAAAATAGCCAAAATAATTGAAAAGACACTTTTATTTTTAATGTTTTTATTTATTTCTAGGAGAGAGAGAGACAGCGTGAGCAGGGGAGGGTCAGAGAGAGAGGGAGTCACAGACTGAAACAGGCTCCAGGCTCTGAGCTGGCAGTCAGCACAGAGCCTGACGCAGGGCTCGAACCCACGAACCGTGAGATCATTACCTAAGCGAAAGTCGGATGCTTAACCGACTAAGCCACCCAGGCGCCCCTGAAAAGACACTTTTTAAAGGAAGATTGTTTCTTTAATTTCTGGTCTTTGGGGGGAGGGGGTTATTAAATTTTAGTTAACCTGCAGTGCAGTATTGGTTTCAGGAATAGAAATCAGTGACTTCATCACAAAAGAAGATAATGGCCAACAAGCCCACAAAAGAAGCTCCCCATTATTAGTTATCAGGGAAATGCACATTAAAACCACAGTGATGCGCCCCTACACGTTGACTCGAATGACCAAAAGAATTTTAAGACCTGACAATATCAAGTGGTGGCGAGGACACGGAGCGGCGGAAACGCAGACACGCGCTCTGGCAGCATGCAGTATGGGGCCACTACTTTGGTAAAAGGTCCTCAAAAAGTTACGTGTACACTCACTGCACAACCCAGCCCTTCAATTCTGAGGTAACCGTGCAGGACAGATAGAAATATCCATGCACCGGGGATCCCTGGGGGGCCCAGTCGGCTGAGCATCTGACTTTTGATCCCGGCTCAGGTCATGATCTCACAGTTCGAGGGATTGAGCCCCGAGTCGGGCCCCGTGCTGTCAGTGCAGAGCCTGCTTGGGATTCTCTCCCTCCCTCTCTCTCTGCCCCTCCTGTGCCCATGCTCTCTCTGTCTCTCAAATAGAAAACAAGAAATATCCATGCACCCAAAGACTTTAGCATCAATGTTTAGAGCAGCATCATTCACGACAAGCCCAAATAGGGGACAACACAAGCCCCCACTGACAGGTGGCCGGGAAACCGATGGATGTGACTGTATAATGGAGCGCTGGCTGCTTCACAGGCAAAAGAGCAAGGGAGCGCAAGACAGCACAAGTGAATCCCAAGAAACATTTCTTCGGTCTCTGGAAGAACCAGACTTTAAAAAGGACCTAGTGCCGTGTGTTCTATTTACGTGAGGCTCTGGGAGAGGCCTGTGTGACCATCAGGAGCAGAAGGCCAGACAGCGCTTGGCTGGGGCTGCCGGCTGATGGGAACGTTCCGTACGCATAGATGGACACATTTTCTAAAAGCTGTTGAAATGTACACTTAAAAATGGACATATTAAAAAAAATATTTTTAGAGCATGAGTCGGGGAGAGAGGCAGAGAGAGAGAGTCCCAAGCAAGCTCCACGCTCAGCACAGAGCCCAACGTAGGGCTCCAACCCGTGACCCTGGGATTAAGACCTGAGCCGAGGTCAAGAGTCAGATGCTCAACTGACTGAAGCACCCAGGCTCCCCCAAAGGGCACATTTTATTGCATGTAATTATAACTCAATAGAAACTTTTTTATTTATGTGTTTTAATGTTCACTTCTGAGAGAGAGCGAGAGAGCACGCACATGCTCGAGCATATAAGCAGGGGAGGGGCAGAGAGCGGGTGGCAGACCTCCGAAGCAGGCTCTGCGCTGACAGCAGCGAGCCTGATGTGGGGCTCAAGCTCACAAACTATGAGATCATGATCTGAGCCGAAGTCAGATATTCAGGCAACTGAGCCAAGAGCCCCGAAACTTTTTTAAATGAGCAGCTGTGGGGGTGTCCGGGTGGCTCAGTCGGTTGAGTGTCCGACGTCGGCTCAGGTCATGATCTCACGGTTCGCAGGTTCGAGCCTCACATCCGGGTTTGTGCTGACAGCTCAGAGCCTGGAACCTGTTTCAAATTCTGTGTCTCCCTCTCTCTGACCCTCCCCTGCTCATGCTGTCTCTCCTTCTCTCAGAAATTTAAAAAAAAACATTAAAAAAATTTTTTTAAATGAGCAGCTGAGGTCGGCGTCACCCAAACCTCAGGGAGCAGCTGTGGTCCAGTGAAGGTGCCTGGCGGATATCACCGTTCTCTCTCCTGCGCCCGCGGCCACGCGTTTGTTCTCCGCTGCTAGCGGGGGGAGCCGCGCGTGTCACAGCAGAATCGGGCTCACCCACGGTGACACCACCGGCGGCCTGCCGTCCGCTCGTGGCTGCTGCAGATCCGAGGAGGATCTGGGAATTCTTATCAATTTGCCCGGCTCTCTTAATTACTCTGCACGGCGGAACCTCGGAGCTCCCGGGGGAGGCCATTACCACAGACAAGGGGCCTCCCGGCGGGGCCCCCTGCTCGGGCCCCAGAGTCCCCGGGCGCCCACAAGGGCGAAGGAGCCTCAGGGCCCCCATCCCGGCCGGAACCACCGCCCCTGCAGGCCAGGGCGCGAGATTCCGTTTGATGGAACAGTACCTTGACTTTAAAACCCAAAAAACCCAGTTTATAGAACAAACCCGCTTTCGTTCTCTCTCTCTCTCTCTCTCTCTCTGTGGTTTTTTATTGAAGTATAATTGGCAAACGATTTCCTAATAGTTTCAGGTGCAGCATCGGTTTTCCGGTCTCATGAGGGGTATCCAGTCTCTGGAGAGCACTGCGCAGTCAGGTCACACTCCTGTTCCCTCGCTAAGGAAAGGCCACTGGGGACCCCCAGCCCCCCAGCCATAGGTGTGACCAGGGACCTGGCTGCCTGCCAGCGAAAGCTCGCTCACAAAGCTGGAGGCCGTCTTGTCCGGGGTTTCCTTGCCGTTTCAGATATTACCCGAGGCGGGCGCAGTTCTGCCGAGAAGTTCCCGCACCCACGCGGTGGGTGTCCCCGCTGCCCGTGAACCTGAAGGCGACGAGGCTGAGTTTTCCACTAAATATGATCACTGTGTTTTTAAAATATAGCCTTTGTCAAATTAACACTGTCCATTATATTCCTGCTTTACTAAGCGTTTCATCATCGATAGGTGTTACACGTTACCGGGGTTTTTTGCAACAATTATGATGAACATGATTTTTTTTTCATTTATTCATGTGGTAAAATGTGGTGGTAGATTTCCTGAAAATAAGCCAGCCTTGCATTACAGAGGTAAACGTCACCTGATGTATGTATAATACTTGGTTGATTTGATTTGATAATGTTTATATGTAGTTTTTGCAGCTATATTTATAAGTTAAATCCGCCCGCAAGTTTCTCTTGCATTCTTGTGTAGTTCGGGAATAAAACTAGCCAGACATCTTTCACTCTTTCTCACTTTTCTGAATAATTTGAATAAGATAGAAACGTACTGTCCCTTGAAACTTTGGTTTCCGTGAAAATTCAGTAGAGCCACCCGTAAAGCCCTCCGAGCCAGGGACCTTTGGGAAGAGAATTGTCGGACACTTCGGTTTCCTTAATAGTCACAGACGGTCCAAATGCTATCTTTTGGTTCTGGATTTGGAGTTTTGTGTTGTTTCTAGGTTTTATCAATTTCCTGGCAGATAGCTCTTGGTAACACTCTCATGGGCCCAGGCCTCCCTGCTGGTCACCACCCCCACCTCTGCTCACTTGCTCTCCCTTGTTTGGATCAGTCTTGGCAGACATTCGTGTCACCGCAGACGACAGCGTGGGCTCGGTCGGTGTTCCTTGCGCCGTTTTCCTTGGGGCTTCCGTGTCACTGAAGTCCGCCTTTAGCGTCACAAATTTACATCCTGTTTCCCTCATTCTGTTGCGTTACTTTCTCTCCGGCTTCTATGCTGGGCGTTTAGCTCATCCGTGTTTCCCGGGAAACGGTCTCAGCTGCCTCCTGCAGAGTCTGGGAGGCAGTTCGGAGTCTTTCTTAATTCACCTTATGGATTCCTTTATGACTCAAGGATGATGCCGTGATGTGTTGTCAGTTCAAATCAGAATGGACTTGGGGGGGAGGGGGTTGGTTTCTAATTTTATTGCATTATGTCTGAAAGGAATGGAGACCTACTCTGTGGCCAGTCTGATCTGTGGTCTGATTCTGTGTCTGGTCTATTTGCTGAAAAAGAAGTTCTATTCTCTGCCTTTTAGCTTAGGTGTCGGTGTGCCTAATAACTCACACCAATCAATTCCATTGATTAAGTCTTTGCCACCTCTGCATGGGCTTATCTGTCTGTGATCAATAGGGACAAGTCACAGCCTCCATCTGCCTGTGTCTCTGTCACCTGTCACCAGATGCACTCTGTAGCCGCGCCTGTACCAACAGAGTCCTGACACTGGTTGTATCATTGTGTTTTATGTTTCATTTTTAATTTTGGAGTGTCTTTTATTTTAAACGGGTCGTCTGCACAGCATCTTGTGCAATCTTGGGGTTTTTTTAATTCAATCTGAGAGTTTTTTACTTTCATTAGTGAGTTTAACTCATTCGTTAAATTCTTATCTCTGGGATTTAATTTTCCTGCTCCACTTTCTTTCTTTCTGTTTCATTCTTCCACGTTCCTGTTTTTCATGGGAGAAGTCCAGCTGGCTTCTGCTGTCACAAGTTTCGTGTTCTGACTTTGTTTTAGCCTCACCAACTCCCAGCCGGTTCATGCAGCCCTGCCTGGTTCTGAGACACCCCCCCGCACCTGCTCCCCTCTGGGCTCTGAGACACCCCCCACCTGCTCCCCTCTGGGCTCTGAGACACCCCTGCTCCCCACCAGCCAGCTGCAGTCACAGCAACAGCAGCTGGAAACCTCACGTTGGGCCACTGATGCCCGGCTCTGCTGCTCTGATCCCTGTAGGTCAGGCCTGTCGCAGTTTCTCCAGGATTTGCTTCTCTCCTCCTGTTAGCACCTCTTCTGGGAGGCTTTTCGGTGTGGGTCCCTCTATAAACCCGCGTTTGTACCGCACGCGCTCAAAGAGCCCTCGTGTCCGAGCCCTGCAGGGGCTTCGAGGTTCGGGTCTGAGAACTCAGCCCAGGACGCGGACGGCCCAGTAGGCTCCCTCCTCGGTCCGTCCTCTGCCGTCAGGCTCCAGAGGGAGCCGTCCGGTCGGTGCAGGGACCACGCACGACTGTGGCCAGGAGCGAGGGGCTGGTTCCTGGGCCTTGGGAAGGGCAGTGACAGCTTCCGGGGCGTCCTCGGCCCCGTGACCAAGTTTTCCGTGAGTCGAAGGCTCCGCCGCACATGCTTCCTGCACCACCACACCCGCTACTCACTTATGTTTGGGTTTATGGGAGCAAAGAGAGGCCCCGACCCCAGGGACAGAGGCCACCCTGCCGTCCGACTCCCTGCAGGCTCGCGTCTCAGGCCAGAGACGGCGGCACGGCCGGCATGGTGGGGGCAGGAGCACAGGCTCGTCGGATTTGCTTTACTTTCTGAAGCCGCCTGCCGCTGCGGCCCCAGCGCCGTGACACAGGCCGCCCCCCCCCCCCCCCCCCGGGGGCCCAGGAGGACGGGAACTGCCCAGGCTTGGGACTGACTGGCCCGAGCTCACTCGTGAGCCAGCAGTCTCCAGCCCGTGTGCCCCGGCCCGCCTCCTNGAGCACAGGCTCGTCGGATTTGCTTTACTTTCTGAAGCCGCCTGCCGCTGCGGCCCCAGCGCCGTGACACAGGCCCCCCCCCCCCCCCCCCCGCGGGGAGCCAGGAGGACGGGAACTGCCCAGGCTTGGGACTGACTGGCCCGAGCTCACTCGTGAGCCAGCAGTCTCCAGCCCGTGTGCCCCGGCCCGCCTCCTCCGGGCAGCCTGCACCGCAGGCCGCGTTCCTCGCGGTGGCACGGGCGCTACCCGCTCTCCCTGCGCGGGGGGGTCGGGGTCAGCAGTGGCCAGCGGGCCGGGCTCCCCACCGCCCCTGCGGACGGCGAGGCAGGCATGTACACAAAGGGCTTCACGGAGAACCGTCTCTGGCCACGTGTCGAGACTCGGCACACGTTTGGCCTTACGGGCTCAGCCCTTCAGAAGGGAAAGGCCCCGGGAGCCCCCTGAGGCCCCCCCACCACCCCCCGCGGCTGAAACCCCCCGGGGAGCAGCAGAGGATGTCGGCAGCTGCGTCGCAGGGCTTCGGCGCCGGCCGCCTGATAGAGCCACCTGCCCGGCACCCCGGCTCTGTCGGCAGCTCGGCCCATGTGCCGTGGGCCGGCCGGCCTTCCCCCTCCTGCTGGGCTACCGGAAAGCAGCCACGCGGTCCCGAAGGCCATCACCAGACCTGCAGAGAGCAATCTGAAGGCCTGGTGTGGGGAGGCCCCGGCCACAGTGGCTCGCGGCGCCCTGAGCACAATGGCCGCCTGTGTGCCTGTGGCTGGTGGGCTGTCCTCACAAGGGGCCACATTTTTGTGGAAAAGGAGTGTTGCCTCAGCCACTTACAGTGGCCCCCCTGCCACGAGCAGCGACAGGCGGGCGGCGGGGGGGTACATGAGGGCCGGCAGCCCCCAACGTGCGAGGGGCCCCAGCCGCCTGGAGCAGTGAGCCTGTCTGGCTGACAGAGGGGACCTGCCGTGGTCCCTGGTGAACGTGCATCTGTCACGAATCTTACCTTGTTTACCGAGCGTTAGGCTCAGATCTGTGGGAAGGAGGCAGACGAGGACCCACCCGTCCCCTCGGCTTGGTGGCCTCCCGCCGTCCCCACCTGGCGCCTCGCGGGCCTGCTCTCCAAATGCAGCCCAGGCGTCCTGGGTGAGGGCAGAGGCAGGCATGGCCCCAGTGCCCAGAGGCCGGTTCACCCTTCGCACACCTCCAGCGTGCTCTCTGCTCCTTCTTTCCTTTCCCTTCTGGGGCCCGGAGGCTTCCTTCTGCTGTCACCTCCGCCTTCCAGAGGGGAATCGTGCCAGGCTTCGTGTCCTGGCCACCGCTCGCCGCCACCTGCCCGACGTCTGGCTCTCACTGCCCTGCCCCCACCCCTGCACCTGCACACCTGCCACCCGCCCGCCTCCCCTCCCCGCACCTCTTCCCTGAGCAGCTGAGCCTCGGGCCCCGGAGAGGGCACAGAGGCCACACGCGGGCGCTGCTGCCCAGGCCCTGCCTGCCCGCCGTGGACAAGGGCAGAACTGGCGTCTCTTCAAGGCCTGTGCTCCCCGAGCGTCCCTCCTAAATTCCCTTCCTTAGGCCCCCGCGTGCTGCCCCTGCCCAGTGCCACTTCCGAAGGCCTGGGACAGGAGCCACGCTGGGCCACGTGAGAGGCACCCCGGACAGGCCTGGGTAAGCTCAGAACCAGGGGCGGGGGTCCCCTTAAAATGATATTAGGAAGGAGTGATTGGGGGTTGGCGTTAGGTGTTAACCTCAGGAAGGAAGGGGACAGTGCGGGGACGCTGGTGTGGTTGACAAGGCGGGTGGTCTGTGGTCAGTGCCCCCAGCCCAGGCCCGGAGCCGCTCGAGGACGGACCCGGGTCTCCTGCCCACCCCCCCCACCCCCCCCGCTGAGCCCAGAGCCTCTGCACCAAGGGCAGCCAGCAGCTCCGGCAGGGCCGCTCCGGCCAGGCCCAGGGCCCCGGGAAAGCTGGCAGCTTCCGGACACGCGGGCTCGGGAAGCCAGGCTGCTCCAGTCCACTGTTCGCTTGAGGCTTGGGCTCCGTGCCACCATGCTGGGACGCCTTGGAAGGTTTTGGGGAGCAGGACATAATCTAATTCATAACCACTCATCAAAGAGGGCGTGGGGGACAAGGGGCCTCCTTTGAGGAGGGCTGAAGCCAGGGGCACGGGGGCTCCCGGGGAAGTGGCACGTGCCAGCACGGCAGATGGGGAGGGGCTCAGAAGGCCCAGAGGGACCAGCTGAGGCCGCAGCGAGCCTGAGACGCCCCGTCCCTGTGCCCAATACTACCACTGGGACCTGAGACCCGCGGTGCCCCAGCCCCCGGGGGGGTCTCTGGTGAGCCAGGGCAGTCCTGCGCCCGGCCCATCTGGCAGTCTTCAGGGGCCCAGGCGGCACGCGCCCAGGGCAGCCCCCCACCCTGCTTCCCAGAGCCAGGCAGCGCCCCCAGCCCCAGGTCAGAAGGGGGCTGAGCAGTGGCCTTGGCTGGGGTACCCCCGGACAGAGACCAGTTCCTGCTCCCCAGTTCACAGCCTGGAGGCCCTTCCTTTCTCGGGGGCCGGAGCTGGACCAGCGGCACCCAGGAGGCCAGTCCTGTGCACAAGTGGCTTTCCCGAAGCCTGATGAGAACCTGGGAGAAATTCCCAGCCAGGCCCCGCAGGATGGCCCCGGTGGGGACGGAAAGGGCACAGTGGAGCAGGCCACGCTTCCATGAAGCAGCCACGGCTCTGAGGGAGGGCACATCGCAGGCGAAGCTGGGAAGACACATCATGGTCATGGGGTGTGTGCTGGGGACAAACGGGCCTGACCTGTCCAGCTTCGTGCCTGAGCTGGGACCGCTCCTCCCCCGGAGACACCGGCCACCTCCTCGGGGGTACCTCCGCGGGCCGTCTTCCTCCCCGTGCTCCCTGAGGCAGCGCATTGTGCGGACCTACACTGTTGTGCAGAGGGAGCCCCCCAGGGTTGGGACCCTGCCCCTCCCCACTGGCCGCTGCCTTCCAGAAGGAAACCAAGTAAGCTGGGGGGGGAGGGGCGGGGGGAGGGGGCGGGACCGGCAGGGTAGCAGGAGGGGCCTGCCTGGACGTCCAGGCCTGTGGGTTTACTTGTAGGATGCGGGACGGGAGAGCGTGTGCACGGGAGGAATTGGTCTGGGGAAGGACAACCACAGAGGCAGGCCCTTCCTTCATGAGGGAGAAGCAGCCGTGGCCTTGGGAAGCAGAGAGGGGCACAGGAGCGTCCAGGGACCAAGCGCACCCTGGCCCCTCTCCAGGACCCCGGTGCTCGCAGGCCTGGCACTAGGAGAGCAGGGCCTGGCCCTCGGATTGGGTCCCAGGGCACAGGAGGGAGGCCCAAGGGTGTGTGACCCAGGGAGGCTGCAGAGAAAGGAGCCAGGGGGCCGGAGATGACGGAAGGGCTCCGGGTCAGGGCCAGGGCCCCGAGCTGCAGCTCACCACACTGGGAGACGCTGGCAGGAAGCGCGGGGGACATCGCCCGGCTGCAGGCCGGCCGCTTCTATCCCAGCCACCCACCCTCCGGCCTCACCCGGCCGGGTCCCCACCATCCAGCGCTCCCCACTTGTGGCGTGCAGCCACCGTGGGTAGATGGTGCGCGTGTCCCCCATGTGTCTCACGCATGAGATGCTGCCGCCAGACCCCACCTTTCCCCGTCCGTACACTCTGGGGCAGTGGGGACCTTCCCAGGGCTCCAGAGATGCTGGCGCTGCCTGCCAGGGAGCCCACGAGAGAGAGAGTCACTCTGAGCTTGCATCTTACAGCTGCTTTTTAATAACATATATATATATATATATATATATTTTTTTTTTTTTTACAGAAGAAATACATTCACAGTTCTAACAGCTTGGGAAAATAGCAAAAAGCCTGAAAGATGAAAGTCTCCTACTGCGTCTAGTGCAGACGCTATTGTGGGTGCTTTGCAAGGGTGGCCCCGGAGTGTCAGCCCATGCCTGTGACGTGTGGTCCGGCTCCGGGTCGTTGACCTGTGCCTGGCCACATGTGTTGGGGCTGCTGGGCAGCTGAGGGTGCCTGGCATGCATGGCCGGCACGCAGAGGGCACTTGACAGCGGGGGAAGTGCCGAGACCTGCCATGAGTCAACCATTAACCTCGGTGCCCCCATGGGACCTGTTATGAAAAGGTCATGGCAGGAGATGGCATTTTCAGGGCCAAGTGTCCAGAGTGCGCGGTGGGGGGTCAGGGCCGGGCCCGCGGTGCAGCCGCAGAGCATGTGCCCACAAAGACCTTGGGTCCCAGGGCCCCAGGGCATGGCCGTGGCCGCTGAGCCGCTTCCCTTGGAGGACCTCCAGGCTGACGGGCTCTGGTAAGAGTGCCCGGGCGGGCATGTGGGTCCCACCGGCGAGAAACACGGCAGCCCGTGCTCGGGGCGCCCAGCTGCCTGCCCCTCCTGCCCCTTGTGACGTGACGCGCTTTTCTCTTGCTGCCCTTCTGGTAGAACTCGCAGCACCTCCAGCAGCCAACGGCCTCAGTCACCCTGACAGGAGCCCCGTGGGCACACAGGCTGCCTTTGCCATCGAGGGGATGAAGACGGAAGCCCAGGCCCAGGCCCAGCCCACCAGAACCTCCAGGGCGCACCCTGCAAAAACTAAAGGCTGCCCGAGGCGCCCCAAGATCCGTAACTACAACTGGAGGGACTGACTTCTCCCGTCAGAGCCTGGGGCCCAAGCTCTCCTCACCCACAGGAGGGTGTGTGTGCAAGCAGCCACGTGTGCACACGAGTGTGGGGTGCAGGCAGAGAGCAGGCTCCCCAGCGCCACCACGGTGCCCCGCACACCAGCCTGAAGCATTAAAGCCCGTGCCTCCCGTGTTCTCGCTGCCATGGAGTTGTCTGCTTGTGGGAGGAGGCTGGGCCGGCATTGGGGGGGGGGGGNCAGGCAGCGTGGCCTTCCCCAGAGCCCGCTGAGGGTGTCAGGGGACACGGGGAGCAGAATGTCCGCCCACAGGGGCGCCTGGGTGGCTCAGTCAGTTAAGCGTCCGACTGTGGCTCAGGTCATGATCTCGTGGTTTGTGGGTTCGAGCCCCGCGTCAGGCTCTGTGCTGACAGCTCAGAGCCTGGAGCCTATTTCAGATTCTGTGTCTCCCTCTCTCTCTGACCCTCCCCTGCTCACACTCTCTCTCTCTCTCTCTCAGAAATAAATAAAATATTTAAAAAATTAAAAAAAAAAAAAGAATGTCCACCCACGGAGCATCCTGAGTGCCATGTGTGTGAGGGGCCCTCCAGGAAGAAGTGAAAGCTGGCAGTCTGGGTGAGCCCCCGGGGCCAGACCAGGTCCCCAAGCTCTGGCCAGCATGCTAGGGCGCTCACGTCCAGTTGCTGCTGTGGTGGATGTGGCCCTTGCAGTCTCAGCCGGCCCTGTGACATCAACACGGTGTGGCACTTCCCACCCCCACCTCCCACCTAGGGGCAGCAGATGCCCAGATGCCTGGGGCGGGGCCCCGGGTCCCCTTCACTCCAGGCACCACCAGACCACAGCCACATGTCCACGCCCGAGAAGAGCCCCACATCATAAGCGCGCACCCGTCGCAGGCGCGCGCTGCAGTGAGCTCAGCAGTTAGGACCCCGGTCCCCAGTCTCGGGGAGTCAGCGTGGGGGAGGCCAGGGCATGTGCTGCCCCTCCTCCAGAGCCCTCAGCCTGTTTGTCCCCTGGCGTCCACACTTGGTTGGCACACCCAGAGTGCTCCTTGCCTGCAGCCGTGCTCAGGAAGAGAGACCGCCTGTCCCCAACCCCAGGCAGAGCGTGGCCGTGCCCTCAGGCGGCCTGGGTGTGCTACACTGAGGCTTTCCCTTTCTGGGCGCTGGCTCTCACTGAACCGGGCAGACAGCTTCTCCAGGAGGACGGGAGAGGGCTGCCATGTGACCTGTGTGCCTCAGGTGGCCTTTGTGGCTTCAGTTTGCCCTCGAGTAAAATGTGAACGTTGCCATCCGCCTGCCTGGCTCACAGGTGTAAGGGAGTGTGCAGACGCATGTCAGAAGGGGAGCCCACGAATGGGGTGATGGTGCTGGTCCACGCGGTGCCTGCTGTACGGCCGAGAAGTCAGAGACCAGGTCCCAGGGGTTGGCGATGGCCCCTGCCCTGTCCTGTGCCTCTGTCATGGGGTTCGTGGAGCCCCATGTGAACACGCACGGGCATGGGGGACGCCCTAACCACAGGCTCGTCCTGGGTGGGCCGCACTTCCAAGAGCTGCAGGGGTGAGGGCAGGTCATTCCCAACGGGCCCCGAAGCGGCAGCCGGGAGGCGGCCTTGCCGGGGGGTGCCACAGTCCCGGCGCTCGGCTGTTTGTAGAAGTGAGGCGTGGCCATGTGACTTCCTTATGCCCTGTCACTTCCCACGGAGACGCTTCAGAGCCCGCGAGCGAGCCCGAGCCCTCTCCGTGGCGCAGACCCAGGCCCTCCATCCCAGGCTGTGTCGGCCTGGAAACAGTCCCCATCACCTGGCCCCTGCAGGCCACAGTGACCAGCAGGAAGTGAGCATGGGATCATTCAAGTCACCAAAAGTTGGGAGTGCTGTGCAGCACGCCAGCCGGTCCTGGCCCCGGTGCAAAGTATCTGAAAAATGATTAAATTGAAAGAGAAGGAAAACCCTATGGGAAGGTTGTTCAGGACATTATTTCAACCGTTGGACCTTAGGGCCCTCCCCGCCCCTTTTCCTGGTGGAAAGCTCCCAGGGACAGGGTGCCACGGGAGGGACTGGAGCATCCTGGCCCCCAGACGCCAGTGGGACCTAGCGGGGCTGGGAGCGCCGTGGGGCACGTGGGGGCACATGGCCAGGTGAAGCTGTGTTGTCGGGACTCACAGTGCCCATCCCGTTCTGTGCTGTCCCTGAGCGTTCTGGCCAGTGTCCCGCCCCTGGAAGCCAGGCAGGAGGGGTTGTCATGGAGCCCAGCAAGGAGCTCAGCGTTTGCTTTCAAGACAATGGGGTGGCTACAAAGCAGCGGGGCGCTGGCCTTGCAGGGGACCGCTAGGGCCTCCTCCGGCTTCACAAAGAGCCCACTTGGGGGCCCATCGGGGCATGGCCACCAGGGCTGGGGGAACTCCATCCTGGACTCTCTCTCAGGTGACCCGTAAACGGGCCGCCTGTTTCTTTTTGGTCTGGAAGCCTAGGTCTTTTTGTAAGTTCGGTAACCATGTGAGCAGGGAAATGTATGCAACGCAAGGCTTGAGCCTCCGTCGGACGTGTGCGCGCCCGTGGGGGCGAGTGGCCATGTGCGCGCGCAGTGCCTCTGCCGGGGTGGGGGGCCTTTGTTCGCACCAGGCCAATTTGTGTCCGTGCCACGCCCCGGCCGAGGCTCCGGGAGCCGAGCGCGCGCGCCGGCCCGTGAGGTTTGGGAGAACGGGCGCGCGGTGCTGCGGTGACCGGCAGTGACCCCGCCCGGTGCGCCCTCGGCAGGGGTCAACGACCGCCGCGCCGCCCGGCCCATCACCCTATCGCTTAGCAACGCCCACTCCCGCGCCGCCATTGGACCGGCGCGGACGCCCCCGGATCCCGATTGGCCGCGGCTCCGAGAGGGTCCCGCCCACCTCCGCCCCACCCCCCACCTCCGCCCCACCCCCCCACCCCCACCCCCGCCTCAACCCCCCCACCCCAGGCCCGGTTCCGCGCGGCCAGAACGCGGGCCATCAGTCTGTCTTCTCGGGGGTCCGGCCGGCCCCCAGCATGCCCCCAGGGTGACCCCAGAGTGGCCCAAGCACATCCCCGTCCAACTTCACCCGCGCGGCGCGCACACGTGGCCCCCGCAGCCCGAGGGCGGAGGTCGGCCCCGGGAGGGGGCGGGGGCCTGCGGCGGCCTCAGTCCCCGCGCATGCGCGTGCGCCGCCGGGGGTTCCGCGCCGCCGGCCCGCGGGGGCGGGGCACAGAAGCCGGGGGCGGGGCCCCCCCGGCGCCCCCCCCCCCCCGAGCGCCGGGTACCCCAGCCCTGCGCGCTCCCGCGCGGGGTCCCGGCGGCTCGGCGGCGCGCCGCATCACCCCACTGGCGGCGGCGCGCCGGGTCCCGGGGCGCAGCCCCGACGCTCATTGGCCTGGGCGGCGCAGCCAAGCTGTCAGCCCATGTGGCGTGTCCGCGCGGGGACGGCCGCGGTTAAATAGAGTCGGCGCCGGCCTAGAGGGAGCCAGAGAGACGCCGCGGCCCGCGCTCCTCCGCCGCCGCGCTCCCTCCTCGCGCCCCGCCGCTCGCTCCGCCCGCCGCCCGCGCCCACACCAGGTACGAGCGGCGCGGCCGGGCCGCGGGCTCCGAGTCCCGGGTCTGGGTGCGCAGGGCGCCGGGCTCGGGCGCCACGGGCCCGGCGGGGCAGGTGGGCGACGGCGAGGGGCGCCCGCCGAGCGCGCCGCGAACAGCCATTTTGGCCGCGGGCTGGGCCACGCGGGCCTCGCCGCCGACCCCCTCCGCCCGCGGCCCACGCCGCGCCCGGGGAGGGAGGGACGCGGCCGGCACGGCGGCGTGGGGGCGGGGGGCCGGCTTCCATCACGTGGGCGCCTCGCGGAGCCCCGAAGTTCTGGGGGGCCGGCCGGCGGCGGCGCCGCGGGGGCTCCAGCCCCTGCCCGGGCCGCGCGGGACTCGGCGTGAATAGCAAGTAGGGAGAACAGCGGGCGCGCTCAGGAGGGGCTGCCGCCCCGGCGTGGAGCCTCCGGGCCGCCAAAGGGCTCTTTATTCAGCGCCGGGGGTGGGGCCCCCTCCCGGCCGGGGACTCAGGGCCGCCGGGCCGCCCGAGGAAGACGCTGCTCTGGGCCCGCGCGCCCCGGCTCGGAGGGCCCCGGAGACGCGGGAGGCCGGGGGCCGGCGTGTCCACCCTCGTTCGTGCCACGAGGCCCCGGGGCCTTGGCGGAAGTTTGCCGGAGCAGCGCCGGCCTTGCCGCCGCCTTCCCGGACCCCCAGGCCCGGGGTGGCCTGGGCTTGCTCTGCAGGGGCCTCGGAACCTCGGTCCGGATGCAGCGGCCTGGGGCGCCGGCTGCACAGGTGTGCGGACCTGGGCCCCGGCCCCGGGCGGGAACCGGGAATGCTGCTCCTGGCGGAGGCGCTGGACCGGCTCTTCCCCAGAGCCCTGAGAAGCTGTGGCGTTTGGGACCCTTGGGTCCCTCCGAGAGCCTGGCAGTTGGCCGCCCTGTGTGACAACGGGCCCCTGCCTCAGGCACGGAGGGCAGCCTGGGATGCTGAGTGCAGGGCCCGCCGGTGGTGTGGGCTGGCGTCACTCCCGCTGGCGTATTTTCTTTCTCAAACCTTGGTACTTTTTTTCCTTTTTTTTTTTTTTTTTTTTTGCTTTGTTTCATGGGTTGGTTCTTACCATCTTAACAGATTTATGGCCAAGCGGCCCTGTCTTGGGAAGAGTTCAGCCCATTTGGGGTGGCCTTGTCTGCTGCCCTCTGTGAGGCCCCCTACCGGGAGCACCCCAGCAGCAAGTTGCAAAGGCCAGAGACTGTTGGGGCCCAGATACGTGGCAGCAGGGCTATCGGGGTGGGGGTGGGAGGTCACCCCTGGCCCGAAGTGACAGGCTCGAGGGTCCAGTCCTCCCAGTTAAAAGCAAGGAAGTAAGGGCTGCCTGGACCAGGGTGGATTCCCCCCCGCCCCCCCATATAGCCAGGGCGCCTGAGCTGGCCACCAGGATCTTGGTCTCACAAACCCATAGGTGGTGCTGTGGGGTCAGGAAGCCAGGGGAGAGGCTGCAGGCTGGTGGTCTGACGGCCGGATCTGACCAGTGCTGGGCCCTCACGCTACTCTCCCCGCACAGAGCAGCCATGGAGGAGGTTGTGATTGCTGGCATGTCTGGGAAGCTGCCCGAGTCGGAGAACTTGGAGGAGTTCTGGGCCAACCTCATCGGTGGCGTGGACATGGTAACAGATGATGACAGGAGGTGGAAGGCAGGTGAGTGGGTGGCCCTGAGGCTCCCCCACGTGGGGGTGCCGCACTTGCCGTGGGTGCAGCCTCCCGGCTGCCTGGGGCAGACCAGCTGGGGCCTGAGCCCCAGTCCCAACTGCAGAGCCTCACTGCCCACAGAGGGTCTCAGAGCCTGGGCGTGGGAGGCTGAGGACCAGCCCAGGTGTGCATCCGCCCGTGTTATGATCAAGCTGGGTGACCTGCTGGGGGAACAGAGTCGGGGTGAGGCCAGGTGGGCAGGCACCTCTGGCCCCACCACCCACCGCTCTGTCCCTGCCGGCCCATGAGTCCCGGGCTGTCAGATAAGATGCCAGGCTCTCTTGGGAAGCTGGTTTGACTCCCTCCCGCCCAGTAGATTTTTTTGCAGAGCGGCTCTACCTGATCTACGGGATGTGAGTCAGCACAGTGGAGTCTGGCTCAGCCTCACAGGCAGGAGCAGGCCAGGCAGAGGGTCTCCAGCTAGGGCAGTGGTGGGTGGGAGGAGGCACTGTCCCCACTATGCTCTGCTCAGAGGTCGCCACCCACATGGTTGCCCAGTGGGGCCCCTTCTCCGAGCAGGGCTGGGGTCGCAGTCGGCCTTGTGGGGCCCAGGGGCACCCCAGGCCCAGCAGCACCAAGCTCTGCTTCTGAGGCTGCTGCCTGGTCCCCCCGGAGATCTCGCGGCTCCCCGTCACAGCAGGGACTTTGCCGTCGGTCTCTTGGGACCCACAGCCCTCCACCTGCTTGTGTCTCCAGGACTCTACGGCCTGCCCAAGCGGACCGGCAAGCTGAAGGACTTGTCCAAGTTCGACACCTCCTTCTTCGGGGTCCACCCAAAGCAGGCTCACACGATGGACCCCCAACTGCGCTTGCTACTGGAGGTCGCCTACGAGGCCATCCTGGATGGAGGTGGGTCCTCCAGAGGCCGCTGGCCAACTGTGGCCACCTCAGGGCCAACGGCCCATCTCTGCGGTCCCCACTTCCCTAGAAAACACAGCAACGTGCTCTTTCGCTCTTCTAAAAGCAACCCACGTTCGGGGTAGAAGCGTCAAGGCACACATCACCCAGGCGGAACCCGAGGCCACCATGCCTCTCCTGGGCCCTGGTCCAGGGCCAATGGGCTCGGGAGGCGTGGGCCTGCGCACACGCCGGGGGTTTCACAACCACACACACAGGTGTCCCTGGCATGCCCAGGTGGCCCAGTTCCCTCCCTCCCCGGTGAACGGCTAATGTGGGGCGTGGGCTGGACGCCAGGCAGGGCAGGGGCGGGATTCTGCCCCCAGGGCTTCCCCCTCGTCCCCTGCTCTCTCTGGGCTGCGTCCGGCCTTGGACAAGTACCTCAAGGTGGCTGTCCTTTGTCACGGGGAGCAGACCTGTCCCTGCCGCCCCCAGGGGCATGGAGAGGAGGCCAGCCGTGTGGGTGTGGTGCCTCAGTAGGTGGGGGGGTGGAAGCCCAGCCCCGGGGCGGTTGGGGGGCCAGTCCTGGCCTTTCAGCTCTCTCGCCCAGCAGCAGGTGCTGGCCAGGCCCCGGGGCTGGTCTGCACACAGCACTCAGAGGTGAAGGGTGAGCAGAGGCCTTTCCACTGCCCAGGCCCCACCCAGAGACCTTGGACACCGCTCCCTAGGGGCTGGCCAGGGTCCCTCCCTCCTTTCCCAGCCTGGACAGTCAGCCTTTGTCTTCCTCTGTCTTCTTATCTCAGCCCATCCTAGAGTAGGCCGCCCTTGGTGCTTGGGTGCTCATTGGTCATCGGGGCTTGCCAGACCCTGCTTGTGACGCCAGGGCCAGGGGAGTATCCTGGGGACAATGCTGCTTCTGTCCTCACCTCCAGTTGTCTCTGGTCTCTGCCTGACCCAGAGTCTGGAGCACTGTCTGTCCCCTGGGCCCCTGGTTTCTTCTGACCCACTTATCTGCTCTCAGTCCTGCCTGGGCTGGCTGTCCCGCTTGGGCCCCCCTCGAGTCAGGCTGAGATGGGGCTTCCTATACTTTACCCTAGAGTGGGTGCAGGCGGGGTGCACACTGGCAGGCCCGGCTACTAGCTAGCTGCTCCCCCTGTTCTCCGCAGGCATCAACCCAGCCTCCCTGCGAGGGACACACACAGGCGTCTGGGTGGGTGTGAGCGGCTCAGAGGCCTCAGAGGCTCTGAGCCGAGACCCCGAGAATCTCCTGGGCTACAGCATGGTGGGCTGCCAGCGGGCTATGATGGCCAACCGTCTTTCCTTTTTCTTTGATTTTAAAGGTAGGTCCCCTGCTGGCCTGGCCCGGCCTCTGGTTCCCCCCAGGAAGGTGGACTAGGGCGAGTGGGGGGCGCCCTGCTAGAGACTCTTGCTTGCAGGACCCAGCATCGCTCTGGACTCAGCCTGCTCCTCCAGCCTGCTGGCGCTTCAGAGCGCCTATCAGGCCATCCGCAACGGGGAGTGCCCGGCGGCCATCGTGGGCGGCATCAACATCTTACTCAAGCCCAACACCTCCGTGCAGTTCATGAAGCTCGGCATGCTGAGTCCCGAAGGCTGCTGCAAGTCCTTCGACGAGTCCGGTGAGTGGCGGCAGGGAGTTAGGGGCAGGGCAGGCGGGGGGACCACTGGATGGCGCTGGCACCCCAGCTTCGTCTGACACCAGCCACGCCCTGAGCTCTGCCCAGAGCTCCCAGCCTCGGGGGCTGGGAGTCAGCATAGGCGCCTTCTGCCCTCAGGGAACGGCTACTGCCGCTCAGAGGCGGTGGTGGCCGTCTTGCTGACCAAGAAGTCCCTGGCCCGGCGTGTGTACGCCACCATCCTCAATGCCGGCACCAACACAGACGGCTGCAAGGAGCAAGGTGGGTGTGGCCGCGGGCAGGGGGGGCCGGAGGGGCCGGGCCAGGGCCACTCCAGGTGGTCAGCGGTGGGCGCAGGGGGACTGAGGCCTGGCTCCTCCCTCAGGTGTGACCTTCCCCTCTGGGGACGTGCAGGAACAGCTCATCCGCTCCTTGTACGAGCCAGCCGGGCTGGACCCAGAGTCTCTTGAGTATATCGAAGCCCACGGCACGGGCACCAAGGTGAGAACCACAGCCACGCCCTGCTCCTAAGAGGCACCCAGGTGGGGTCCTGACCCTCTTTTTGTCTTCCACAGGTGGGGGACCCCCAGGAGCTGAACAGTATCACCCGAGCCCTGTGTGCCACCCGCCGGGACCCCCTGCTGATCGGGTCCACCAAGTCAAACATGGGGCACCCCGAGCCTGCCTCGGGGCTCGCGGCTCTGGCCAAGGTGGGTGGGCTGGTCTCAGCCATCCTCCCTGCTGGGCAAGGCCGTGCCGTGGGGTGCCAGCCCCTGAGGCCTGGACAGCGGTGCACTAGGATATGACAGGTCCTCACCCCCGGCTTGCTGTGGGTCAGACCCTCCACCAGGGAAGGTGAAGCGGCTGGGACCGCCCCAGGCAGGTGGCCCGGCCTTCAGGACTCCCCCATCCCACGGCCTCCCGACCAGCCAGTGGGGGCTGGCGGGGAGGCCACGCAGTGGGAGCTTCTGGGTATGGTGGGGACTTACTGACGCTCTCGGCTCCTTTAGGCTGACGCAGGGAAAGGGGCTTGTGGTCAGGTCACTGGGTCGCCACACCACAGGTGGTGGATGTGGACGGGACCTGTGGTGTGGCGACAGGAGGGGAAGACCCCTGGACCCCGCCCCAGGCAGGGAGTACGGGGTCAGGTGCCCCACCAACTGCGAGCCACCCACAGGTGCTGCTGTGCCTGGAGCACGGGCTCTGGGCCCCCAACCTGCACTTCCACAGCCCGAACCCTGAGATCCCCGCGCTTCTGGACGGACGGCTGCAGGTGGTGCGCCAGCCCCTGCCCATCCGCGGAGGCAACGTGGGCATCAATTCCTTTGGCTTCGGAGGCTCCAACGTGCACGTCGTCCTCCAGCCCAACCTGCGGCCGCCCCCGGCGCCTGCCCCGCACGCCGCCCTGCCCCGTCTGATGCTGGCCAGCGGGCGCACCCCTGAGGCCGTGCAGTGCCTGCTCGAACAGGGCCAGCGGCACAGCCAGGACCTAGGCCTCCTGAGCATGCTCAACGACATCGCAGCCAGCCCCCCCACCGCCATGTCCTGCCGAGGCTACACCGTGCTGGGCGGCAAGGGCCACGGGCAGGAGGTGCAGCACGTGCCGGCTGGCGAGCGGCCCCTCTGGTTCATCTGCTCCGGTGAGAACCCTGCTCCCCGGCCCTCCCTGCAGGCTGAGTGGGGGCTGGGGCAGGGCGGCCCGGCCCCTGACGTCTCTCGCTGAAACAGGGATGGGCACGCAGTGGCGCGGGATGGGCTTGAGCCTCATGCGCCTGGGCAGCTTCCGAGACTCCATCCTGCGCTCCGACAAGGCCGTGAGGCCCCTGGGCCTGCAGGTGTCCGAGCTGCTGCTGACCACGGACGAGGCCGCCTTCGACGACAACGTCTACGCCTTCGTGAGCCTCACTGCCATCCAGGTGCGCCCGCGGGGCGGTGGGCAGGGCGGGAAGCTGGGAAGCAGTGGGGCGCCCAGCTTGACGCGGCTGCTGTGACCAGCCTGGCATCGCCGGGACTGGCATGATGTGTCGTCTTCCCCCTTCCCTTCCCCCTTCCCCCCCCCTTCCCCCTTCCCCCCAGATTGCCCTCATAGACTTGCTGACCTCGGTGGGTCTGCGGCCTGACGGAATCATCGGGCACTCCCTGGGCGAGGTGGCCTGCGGCTACGCAGACGGCTGCCTCTCGCAGGAGGAGGCCATCCTCGCTGCCTACTGGAGGGGCCAGTGCATCAAGGAAGCCAACATCCCGCCAGGGGCCATGGCGGCCGTGGGTGGGTGTCTCCCCATTCCTACATCCCATTCAGCCCACTGGCCTAAGGGTCTCCAGGGAGGTGTGTCTCCCGAGCACTCCAGATGCCCACACCCGGCAGAGGCGGGCCTGGGGGGACCCCATCGGCCACCGTCCTCACTGCAGAGCCATGGGGCCACCACTTTTCAGTACCCACCACAGTGGCCTCCCCATACCCAGTGGCCTTGACGCCCAGCATATTCAGGGACGCGGGTCTGTAAATGCTGGTGCCCTTTCTGCGCGCCTGAGCTGAGGCCAGGAGGGGCGATCACTTCCTCACAAACACACAAGCCCCAGGGTCGTCGGAGAAATTGGTCCTGCCTCCTCTCTGTGGCACCTGCTCCTCGGGGCTCCCGGGGAAGAGCGGACCTGCTCAGGCCTCGGGCAGGCTGGGCTGCGGACGGAAGGGACACCTCGGAGAGCCCCCGCCCTGGAGGGCCTGCAGGAGAGGCGTTAGGAGCCCAGACCCGGCTCCCGGCGCCTGGGGCACCCACGAGGGCGCCGTGCCCTGCGATCAAACAGCAGGAGTGAAAGCAGCTCGTAAAGGCACCGCTTCGCGGCTGTCATTACCGCACCCCTGTCATTAGGGGCTCCCCCCGGGCAGCCTCTTGCTCTCTCGGGCAGGGGCCCCCAGCCCCCCGGCCCCCCGGCAGCCGCCCCCTGAGGCCTCCCTGCCCACAGGCTTGTCCTGGGAGGAGTGTAAGCAGCGCTGCCCTGCTGGCGTCGTGCCCGCCTGCCACAACTCCGAGGACACCGTGACCATCTCAGGACCGCAGGTGGGGCCTGGGCGCCGAGGCTTGTCCCCAGGGCCCTCCCTCGGGACTGGGGACCGCCCGGGTGCATTCATCCAGCCCCCCAACGTCTCTGTCCTAGGCGGAGGTGGCCGCGTTCGTGGCAGAGCTGAAGCAGGAAGGTGTGTTTGCCAAGGAGGTGCGGACGGGCGGCATAGCCTTCCACTCCTACTTCATGGACTCCATCGCCCCCACGCTGCTGCAGGAGCTCAAGAAGGTGGGCTCCCCGGAGGCGGGGCTCCCCGGAGGCGGGGCTCCCCGGAGGCGGGGCTCCCCGGAGGCCTGACCCTGTCCTGTGCACAGGTGATCCGGGAGCCGCGGCCCCGCTCGGCACGCTGGCTCAGCACATCCATCCCTGAGGCCCAGTGGCAGGGCAGCCTGGCCCGCACGTTCTCGGCAGAGTATAATGTCAACAACCTGGTTAGCCCCGTGCTGTTCCAGGAGGCGCTGTGGCACGTGCCCGCCAACGCCGTGGTGGTGGAGATCGCCCCCCACGCCCTGCTGCAGGTGCGCACTCGGGGGCCAGGGCGGGCGGGGACTGGCTGCCAAGAGAAGCCGACGGTCTGGGCCTGGGGCCGGGAGGGACACAGTCAGGAAGGCCTGTCTGCCCTCCCAGGCCGTTCTCAAGAGAGGCCTCAAGCCCAGCTGCGCCATCCTTCCCCTGATGAAGAAGGACCAGAGTGACAACCTGGAGTTCTTCCTCAGCAGCGTGGGCAAGTTGCACCTGTTAGGGTGAGTCAGCTGCCCCCTGCCGGGCTGGGTGGGGGAGCGGGTGGGGGCGGGGGCAGCCTCCACTCAGGCTTTTCCCCGACAGCAAGGTGCGTTAACCGGGCCACACAGTGAGGTCATCCGCAGGAAGTGGGCTGGCGCATGCAGGGCCCCCACCTCACCCTGGCAATCCCTGGGGTCTCCTGCGAGACGGTTGGCCATGGATAGGACAGGGTAGCCCCAGGTAAGGCCACCTGGGCTGAGAGAGCCCCTCAGACCTTTCACACACCCTCAGCTTCAGCGTCAACCCCAACGGCCTGTTTCCACCTGTGGAGTTTCCAGTTCCCCGGGGGACCCCTCTCATCTCCCCTCACATCAAGTGGGACCATAGTCAGACCTGGGACGTGCCCACCGCCGATGACTTCCCCAGCGGCCCTCACAGCTCCCCTGCCACCATCTGCAACATTGGTGAGTGGGGGCTGAGGGGGCGCGGGGGCGGGGCGAGGGCACTCCCTCCCCCACGCCGGCACTAAGGCCCAGCCCCCGCAGACACCAGCCCCGAGTCCCCTGACCACTACCTGGTGGACCACTGCATCGACGGCCGCATCCTCTTCCCGGCCGCCGGCTACCTGTGCCTGGTCTGGAAGACTCTGGCAAGTGCCTTTGGCCAAATCATGGAGCAGCTGCCCGTGGTGTTTGAGGACGTGACGGTGCATCAGGCTACCATCCTGCCCAATACCGGTAAGACAGGAGCCCAGCAGGGCCCAGGTGCGAAGGCTGCCCGCTGACCCCTGCCACTGAGCTCCGGCCTTGCTGTCCCTAGGGACCGTGTCCCTGGAAGTGCAGCTTCTACAGGCTTCCCGAAGCTTCGAGGTGTCTGACAACGGCAGCCTGATAGTGAGCGGTGAGCAGATGGTGCCTGGCCGGGCTGCAGGGTCTCCACCAGGCTGGGCTCCGAGTGGACCCCGGGCTGCTGGCGCCACTCCACCCGCCCTCAGGCTCTCCTGTGCCCTCCCCCCGCCGTAGGGAAGGTTTACCAGTGGGAGGACCCCGACACCAAGCTCTTCGACAGACAGGACAGCCTGTACCGCACGGACCCCACGGCTACGTTCCACCTGAGCCAGGGGGACGTGTACAAAGAGCTGCGTCTGTGCGGCTATGACTACGGCCCTCATTTCCAGGGCATCCTCGAGGCCAACCTTGAAGGTAGGGTGCTGGGTCCCCACCTGCCGCTCTGGGAACAGGCCTTGAGGCTGCCGGGGGGCCGGACCAGGCCCAACCCACCACCCAGCATCCTGCCGCCCAAGCCGTGCGGAGGGAGGGCTGCCCAGCCCTGCTGACTGCCCCTGTCCGCAGGCACCGCGGGCCGGCTGCTGTGGAACGGCAATTGGGTGACGTTCCTGGACACCATGCTGCAGATGTCCATCCTGAGCATGGCCCAGCACACCCTACGCCTGCCCACACGCATCACCTCCATCCACATCGACCCCGCCACCCACCTGCGCAGGATGTACTCGCTGCAGGACAAGGCCCAAGGTAGCCCCCACGCCCCAGTCCCCTCAGCCCCGTGTCCCTGCGCTGGGCGCCGCCTGCATTCACCCAGCCCTTCCCCGCAGCGGTCGACGTGGTGGTGAGCAGCTGTCTGCACAGCACGGTGGCCGGCGGCATCCTCCTGTCGGGCCTCCACGCCGAGGTGGCCCCGAGGCGGCAGCAGGAGCAGTTCGTACCCATCCTGGAGAAGTTCTGCTTCACGCCGTACACAGAGCAGGGGCTCCTCGCTGGAGACCCAGCCCTGCAGGAGGCGCTACAGATGTGCAGAGGTGAGACCCAGCCCCCACCCCCACCCCCACCCCCACCGGGACCTGCTGGTGTTTGCAACTTCTTGCTTCCCAAGGGGCCTCAACTTGCCTCCTCACAAGGCTCCCAGTCTTCAGGAAGAGCCCAAGGGTACCAGGACAGATTCGGCCTGCACCCTTCCCCAGCTGTGACCCGCGTGTGATGCCCATTCCCTCCCCTCCCCTCCCCTCCCCTCCCCTCTCCGCGGAGTGTTCACACCCCTGCAGATCGCTGGGGGTAGTTGGTGGGGGACTGGGCACAGTTGGGGAGCTCAGGGCCCTGGTGGGGCTCGCACCTCGATGGTAGGCACAGCCCCCTGGATACCCACCCAGAGGCTCCTGGCCTTGGAGGCGCAGGCTGCCCGGGCAATGGGTCCCTGCTGGGGGTCGCTGAGGGGACGCTGGCCCCGCTGACACTCCTTCCCGGGGCCGCCTCTCTCCCCCCTAGGGCTGGCACTGGCACTGCAGACTAGGGTGGCCCAGCAGGGGCTGAAGATGGCGGTACCTGGGCTGGACGGGGCCCCGGCCCCGGCCCCCCAGGAGCCACCGCAGCAAGGCCTGCCCCGCCTGCTGGCGGCTGCCTGCCAGCTGCAGCTCAATGGGAGCCTCCCACTGGAGCTGGGCCAGCTGCTGAAGCAGCAGCGCCCCCTGCTGCAGGACGACCCCCTGCTCACCGGCCTCCTCGACTCCCCGGCGCTCAAGGCCTGCGTGGACACCGCCCTGGAGAACACGACCAGCCTCAAGATGAAGGTTGTGGAGGTGCGTGCCAGTCAGGACAGTTCGGCATGGCGCATGCAGGCCCAGCCCCGGGCAGACTCCAGTCTGTGCGCTCTCCCGGGCAGGGGCCAGTTAGAGGCCGTGCTGCCCTTATGTCCTTTACTGTCCTGCCCTGAATGCTGAGCATCGGGTGAGAAGAGGGGATGCCGTGGACGCCACGGACAGGGATGATGCTAGCTGCCGGTCTCCTCGGCCATGTCGGTGGGTGGGCTCCTCTGGCAGACGCTCGCTGGCCTGGGTCGGGACTCCTGCCTGGTGGCAGCTGATGCAGGAAGCTGTCTCCACTTCCAGGTGCTGGCTGGCGACGGCCACCTATATTCCCGCATCCCAGCGCTGCTTAACACCCAGCCCATGCTGCAGCTGGACTACATAGCCACGGACCGCCACACTCAGGCCCTGGAGGCTGTCCAGGCCACGCTGCAGGAGCACGGCATAGCCCAGAGCCAGTGGGACCCCTTGGGCTCCGCCCCCAGCCACCTGGGCATGGCTGATCTCCTTGTGTGTAACTGTGCCGTGGCCAGCCTCGGTGATCCGGCCACGGCCATCGGCAACATGCGGGCCGCTCTCAAGGAGGGTGGCTTCCTACTTCTGCACGTCCTGCTCAAAGGACACCCCCTCGGAGAGACGGTCGCCTTCCTCACGTGCCCTGAGCCGCAACGAGGCCAGCAGAGCCTCCTCAGCCAGGTGCAGGGGCGGGGCGGGGTGGGGCGGGGTGGGGCGGGGGCCAGGGGAGGGGCCGGAGAGGCCTGGCAAGCACTGACCGCCCCCTCCGTGTGCAGGACCAGTGGGAGAGTCTGCTTGCCAGGGCGTCCCTGTGCCTAGTGGCCCAGAAGAGGTCCTTCTACGGTTCTGTGCTCTTCCTGTGCCGCCGGCCGCTCCTGCGGGACAGCCCTGTCTTCCTGCCTGTGGAGGACACCACCTTCCAGTGGGTAGACTCCCTGAAGGTCAGTCCCGGCTGGACCCGGCACCCTGGGCCTGGGCCCCCCCCCACCCCGGCACCCTGGGCCTGGGAACCCACCCGGAGGCCAACCTTTTTCTTGTCCTGCAGAACGTTCTGGAAGACTCCTCCCTCCGGCCCGTGTGGCTGACCGCTGTCAGTGGGGTCACCTCAGGCGTCGTGGGCTTGGTGAACTGCCTCCGCAAGGAGCCCAGCAGGCACCGGATCCGGTAAGGGACGCGGCCGAGCTGCACACCCTCTTCCCTCCTTTACCTCCCCCGTGCCCGCCCAGCCTCGGCTCACCCGTTTGGCCACCCACAGGTGCATCCTGGTGTCCAACCTCAGCAGCAAGGTTCACACCCCCAGTTTGGACCCTGGCTCCTCAGAGCTGCAGAAGGTGCTGCAGGGGGACCTTGTGATGAACGTCTACCGAGACGGGGCCTGGGGGTCCTTCCGCCATTTCCCACTGGAGCGTGGTGAGCGCCCCCCCCCCATCAGCTCCCTGGCGTGTAGCGGGGTGGGCTGAGAAGGCAGAGTCAGAGGGCCCTGCTTGGGAAGCCCCCCACGGCAGCCCCACCTCCTGTCGCCCCCAGGCCTGCCGGAGGAGCAAACCGAGTACGCCTTCGTGAACGTCCTCACCCGGGGGGACCTCTCCTCCATCCGCTGGGTCTGCTCGTCTCTGCGGCACCCCCGGCTCACCAGCCCTGGCGTCCAGCTCTGTTCTGTCTACTATGCTTCCCTTAACTTCCGAGATATCATGCTGGCCACAGGCAAGCTCTCCGCTGATGCCATCCCAGGTACGGGCCGCACGTCATGGGCACGGCCAGACCCAAGCCTCCAGGTCAGGACCTGGAAAGAAGAGGGTTCCCTGCCCCACAGTGTGTGGGACCTGGAGGCTTCTCAGGCCTGGTGGGCTCCCCCAGGGAGATTCAGGGCTCACCCTCACCATCTGTCCCCAGGGAAACGGGGCGTCCACGACTGTGTGCTGGGCATGGAGTTCTCTGGCCGAGACGCCAGCGGCAGGCGTGTCATGGGGCTGGTGCCCGCTGAAGGCCTGGCTACCTCTGTCCTGCTCTCTCAGGACTTCCTTTGGGAGGTGCCCTCCAGCTGGTGAGTCGGTGGGGCTGTGAGTCCCCAGACAGCCATGGCCAAGGCTGTCCTGAGCTGATCCCTCGCGCTGTGCCCACAGGACCCTAGAGGAGGCAGCTTCGGTGCCTGTGGTCTACACCACCGCCTACTACTCGCTGGTGGTGCGGGGGCGCATACAGCCTGGGGAGACGGTGCTCATCCACTCGGGCTCAGGCGGCGTGGGCCAGGCCGCCATCACCATCGCACTCAGTCTGGGCTGCCGCGTCTTCACGACTGTGGGTAAGCCCACCAACCCCCCGGGAGCCTGGGGCTGCCACCCACCCACCCAGCCCTGCAGCCTTGGTTCACTGGCACGTGCCTCTGCCTGCCAGGGTCGGCCGAGAAGCGGGCGTACCTCCAGGCCAGGTTCCCCCAGCTCAGCGCCACCTGCTTTGCCAACTCCCGGGACACATCTTTTGAACAGCACGTGCTGCGGCACACGGCAGGGAAGGGTGAGCAGCCCAGGGGCCCCCGGGGGCGTCCCTGACACCTCCATCGGCTGTTCTCTACCCACACCCCTGCCTTCCTCCTCTCCTCTTCCTCGCGGGCCCAGGCAGGGACAGGGTCTGGCCCTCTGCGCTTGGGCCAGATGTGACAGTGAGGACCCCTCTTTCCCCACCCAAGGTGTGGACCTGGTCTTGAATTCTCTGGCGGAAGAAAAGCTGCAGGCCAGCGTGCGGTGCCTGGCCCAGCACGGCCGGTTCCTGGAAATCGGCAAATTCGACCTTTCCAACAATCACCTGCTGGGTGAGGCGGGCAGGGGACAGGGCGGGTGGGCGGGATCGGGCGGGATGCGCAGGGAAGGCCGTGGGCTGTGAGCCCTGCTCTCCGTCCTCCCAGGCATGGCCGTTTTCCTGAAGAACGTGACCTTCCACGGGATCCTGCTGGACTCGCTCCTGGACGAGGTCAATGCCAGGTGGCAGGAGGTGGCGGCGCTGCTGAAAGCAGGCATCCGGGACGGCGTGGTGCAGCCCCTCAAGTGCACCGTCTTCCCCAAGGACCAGGTGGAGGACGCATTCCGCTTCATGGCCCAAGGGAAGCATATCGGGAAGGTGGTCGTCCAGGTGAGGAGGGGTCCCAGGCATCCCCCACGTCACTGTCCCCGGGGCAGTGCTTGAGCACGGCTGCTGCTTGGGCCGCAGGTGCGCCAGGAGGAGCCGGAGGCGGTGCTGCGGGAGCCGAGTCCCACCCTGATGACCGCCGTGTCCAGGACCTTCTGCTCGGCCCACAAGAGTTACGTCATCACCGGGGGCCTGGGCGGCTTCGGCCTGGAGCTGGCCCAGTGGCTTGTGCTGCGAGGGGCCCGGAAGCTCGTGCTGACCTCTCGCTCCGGAATCCGCACAGGTGAGCAGGCCTGGGGGTGCGGGGGGTGCCTGGTCACCTCAGGCCTCGTGTGCTCTCGGGGTTAGGGCCCCCGGTTGGCCCGACCCCACTGCCCTGTGTCCTGCAGGCTACCAGGCCAAGCAGGTCCGGGAGTGGAGGCGTGAGGGCGTGCAGGTCCTGGTGTCCACCAGCAACGCCAGTTCGCTGGATGGGGCCCAGAGACTAATCGATGAGGCCACACAGCTGGGCCCCGTGGGAGGCGTCTTCAACCTGGCCGTGGTGAGTGTGGTTCTAAAGGGGCTAGAGCCGGCTGCCCAGGGAAGGACCTCCCGGGTCCAGCCTCCGAAGCTGTGAGGTCAGGGCAGGTGCTGAGGGTCCCTCGTCCCCAGGTCCTGAAAGATGCCATGCTGGAGAACCAAACCCCGGAGCTCTTCCAGGACGTCAACAAGCCCAAGTTCAGCGGCACTGTGAACCTTGACAGGTGAGGTGAGGTGCGGGGCCTCCAGCCCCGTCCCCACCCCCCAGCACAGCCCGGCGTCTGCTGGGAGCAGCTGCCTCTCCTGGTGTGCACCCCTACACAGCAGTCCCATTCCCCCCCGCCCCGCCGAGACCAGGCCACAGGCCTCGTCGGGGTTTAGGGAAGCAGAAGCAGACAGACAGGTGGGGACCCCTGGGTGCGTTGGCAGGTGGGCTGGGCCAGCCTGCAGGGTGTGACTCAAGCACCCACAGGGTGACCCGAGCTGCGTGCTCCGAGCTGGACTACTTCGTGGCTTTCTCCTCCGTGAGCTGCGGGCGTGGCAATGCTGGCCAGGCCAACTACGGCTTCGCCAACTCCACCATGGAGCGTGTGTGTGAGAAGCGCCAGCATGATGGCCTCCCGGGTGAGCCCGCCCGCTCCTTGCCCACCAGCCCCCGCCGGGCATCGCCCCCGCTCGGGCCCACGCTCACCCCAGCTTCCCCGGCCCTGTTCCGCAGGCCTCGCCATTCAGTGGGGCGCCATCGGCGACGTAGGCCTCATCATGGAGGGTTCAGGTTCCAATGACGTGGTCATCGGTGGAACGCTGCCCCAGCGGATCGCCTCCTGCCTGGAGGTGCTGGACCTCTTCCTGAACCAGCCCCACCCCGTCTTGAGCAGCTTCGTGCTGGCCGAGAAGGCCACCAGCCCCAGTGACGGCACTCACCAGCAGGATCTGATGAAGGCCGTGGCCCACATCCTGGGTGAGGGAGACGCCTTCCCACACTGGCAGACACTCTGCTCCCCTGAGCCTCGGTTTCCCTGGCTTAAAAGAGGCTCTGCTTTTCTGCTGAGGGGGCACAGAGCCGGTGGGGGTCACGTGCCATAACCACGGTGACACAGTCCTCACTCCCGTGAGCTGGCCGTGCTCACCCAGGGCCCTGCCCTGCTCCCCGTCCCGAATTGCCAACTGAGCCACCTGTCCCCAGGCATCCGAGACTTGGCCACCGTCAACCTGGACAGCTCCCTGGCGGACTTGGGCCTGGACTCGCTCATGGGTGTGGAGGTGCGCCAGATGCTGGAGCGGGAGCTCGACCTGGTGATGTCCATGAGGGACATCCGGCATCTGACGCTGCGGAAGCTACAGGAACTCTCCTTGAAGACCAGCACAGCTGACAGTGTGTGGTCCCAAAGGGGGAAGCCGGAGAAAGGGGAGGGTGGCTGGGCGGCCGTGGCCCACACTCCTCTTCTAGGGTCGGGGGTGCACGTCCCTGGAGGGGCGCCAGTGCCCCATTGTGCCGCCGGCTCACGGGCAGCCCAGGCCCCACTCCCACCTCGGACTTGTACACGTGGCCCCTTCCTGAGTGCCCTTGGTGGGGCCTAGTGTCCTTCACCCAAGTCCCGCCCCCCTTACCCCCCCCCCGCGGTTGCCTGGGTCGGCTGTGAGGGGTGGGGGTTATGTGCAGGGGGGACCCATGTGGCCCCAGCCCTCCCTGGCATCTGCTCCTCCTCACAGAGCTGGCAGCCCCCGCGCCCAAGGAAGACAGTCCTGCCAGCCAGCAGGCCCAGCCGAGCCTGAGCACCCTGCTGGTGAATCCTGAGGGCCCGACCTTGACGCAGCTCAACTCGGTGCAGAGCTCGGAGCGCCCCCTGTTCCTGGTGCATCCCATCGAAGGCTCCATCACTGTGTTCCGCAGCCTGGCGTCCAAGCTCAGCATCCCCACCTACGGCTTACAGTGCACTCGAGGTGCGACTCGGCCTGCCAGGCTCTCTCCCCACCCCCCACTAACGCGGGGTAGTGTGCATGCCCCCCCCCCCCCCGCCGCCCCTCCCGCCCACGGCTGAGCCGCCTCCTGCCCCACAGCTGCGCCTCTGGACAGCATCCAGAGTCTGGCCGCCTACTACATCGAGTGCATCAGGCAGGTGCAGCCGGAGGGGCCCTACCGCATCGCTGGCTATTCCTACGGGGCCTGCGTGGCCTTCGAGATGTGCTCGCAGCTACAGGCCGCACAGCAGAGCCCTGCCCCCACACATAACAGCCTCTTCCTGTTCGATGGCTCACACTCCTACGTGCTGGCCTACACGCAGGTGAGGGCTGCAGCGGGGCTGGCCGGCTCCCGGCCCCACCCCCAGGGTCCCGGCCCAGCCGGCGGCTGCCACACACGTTCTTCCCTTCACAGAGTTACCGCGCAAAGCTGACCCCCGGCTGTGAGGCCGAGGCCGAGGCCGAGGCCATGTTCTTCTTTGTGCAGCAGTTCATCAACGTGGAGCACAGCAGGGTGGGTCCAGGGAGCCGGTGGGGGTGGGGAGGGTCCGGCCCAGAAGTCCGTTCCCTCCCTACAGCACGGTCTCTGGGCAGCATGCGCCGGACGCACCGCTCAGAGGCCCTTCCCGCAGGTGCTGGAGGCGCTGCTGCCCCTTAAGGGCCTCGAGGAGCGCGTGGCGGCCACCGTGGACCTGATCCTGCGCAGCCACGCAGGCCTGGACCGCCGCGAGCTGAGCTTCGCCGCTCATTCCTTCTACCACAAGCTGCGAGCAGCCGAGCAGTACATGCCGCGGGCCACCTACCACGGCAACGTGACGCTGCTGCGCGCCAAGACTGGCAGCGTGTACGGTGAGGGCCTGGGTGCCGACTACAACCTGTCCCAGGTGTGCGACGGCAAGGTGTCCGTGCACGTGATTGAGGGCGACCACCGCACGCTGCTAGAGGGCAGCGGCCTGGAGTCCATCCTCAGCATCATCCACAGCTCCCTGGCTGAGCCACGTGTCAGCGTCCGGGAGGGCTAGGTGCCCCCGTGGCCGGGGCAGGTCCTGCCGGTGGGACCCTCCCCCGTCCCCGCCCCACTGCCCAGCCCAGACCCCTGCCCGCGCCCTGTGTGCCGCCAGCAAAGGGACTGACAGCCCTGCCCACAGCCGCCATCTCCTCCTGCGCCATGGCGGCCACGGGGGGCTGCGCCACCGACTCGGAGACCTGCCTGGGTCTGTGAAAAGTCGGCCCAGCTGCCAGCCGCACGGGATCCCCCACGTAGGTCTGTTTCTTGCTTCTCCATTTGATCCTCCTATTTATTGCGTCGCTGGGGAGACGCCAGGGCCTCGTCCACCCTGTGCAGGCCGGCGGCGCAGGAGCCTCCAGCCCTGGGGCCCCCATGATGCAGGGGCCTGCGGAAAGGAGCAGCCCCGGGCGCGTCGGGGCACCCACCCTGTGTTCGTCTGTGTTCATTTTTCAAGAAACATGATTCAAATTGCTGCTGGAATTCTGGAATTTTACTGTTAACTGTCAGTGTAAAGGACCATGTCTGGACCCTGTTCCATTTTTACACTCCCCCCCCCCCCCCCCCCCCCCCCAGTAAAAGCCACGGTCCCGCAGACACCCCCCCCCCATTAAACCCACGTGAGCTCCAGCCTCCAGTCACCCTTTCTTACCTTCTGTGACAGCTGCTGTGGGGCCAGTACTGTCCTGCCACATCCCAGGGGTCCAGAGGGGCTGCCCCTCTGCTCCCCGCAGCCCCCCGGGGCCCGTGTGTATGCAAGCTCACAGGCTCCAGAAAGGCGGGGCCTCCCTGGAGGGCTGGGGCAGGCGTGGCTCCACCAGGGAAACGGCACCAGTGGGGCAGACATGTCCTGTGTCACTGTGTCACTGTGTCACTGGGGGTGCCCAAAAGGTGAGCCCGGGCAGTGTGTCTTGTCAGAATTCCTTACTCCTGAGGGAAGCCTTGGGATTGCTCCCCAAGGTCTCACCTCATTTGAGGTGGGTTACCTACGTTGTCGAGAATGACCTTTACATCAATTCAGTGGGCCATAGGTATGAGTCTCCTCAACAAAATACCTTCCCAGCAACACCTAGACTAGTGCTGGCATAACTGGTCAACTTGACCAAGAGACTGATTCTATCGGCTTGGGTGAAGGTGTGGGCGCTAGATCAAAGGGTGTCAGTTGGGCAGCAAGATCCCCTGAGCATCGGAACCCTGAGAGCCAAGGGGTGAGGTGGACCCCAGTGGATTCATGGGCGGAGAGTTGTGGGCCGATTGGCAGAAATGAGCATGGAGAGCCGGACCCTACAATCGGAAAGCCAGAGCGCGGAGGCTCAGGCCCACCTCTAGGCTTCTAAAAGGATATGTTGAACCCAGAAACAGACCAGAGGCCCTTCCACATTCCTCAGAATTCTATAGAATTCCCATTAGCCAGCATTTCCGCTCCTAGGTATATACCCTAAAGAATTCTAAATGGGCTCAAACACAGGTGTGTATCAGTGTTCACAGCAGCAGTACTCACAGTGGCCAAGACACAGATACAAGCCAAGTGTCCACCAATAGACTTGCTGTGAAAACGTGGTCTGTTTGTGCCTGGAATGTTATTCAGCCATGAAAGGGGATGTTCTGGTACATGCTGTGTGGATCTAAAGTCATGCTAATGGTAGTGAAAAGATTTCTGGAGTAGAATGTTATCAGAAATTTTCAGAGCAAAAAATACACTTAGGACAAATAGTTATTTCATAATGATAGAAGAGTCCACTAGCTGAAAGGGTGTCATGATCCTGAACTTATGTCCCGTAACAGTTCCAAATTAGAGGAAGCAAAGGTTGTAGGTCAAAGAGAAGAAACAGACAAATTCACAAAGTTGGAGATTTCAGAAGCTCTCTCCTTTACTGGTAGAACAAGAAAGTCAATAGACTATAGAAGACTTGAACTATACGGCCAACCAACTTGCCCTTATTGACATAGAACATTCCACCCAACAGCAACCACCGTCTTTTCAAAGTCACATGGAACGTTCACAAAGATAGCACACATCATGGGTCATAAAACATCCTTTGTCAGTAACTTACCAAAAAATCAACTAAAGTATTTTCTCTGATAACAGAATTAGTATCAGTAGCAAAAAGAGCTTGGCAATATCCTCAAGTGTTAGGAAGCAAGTCATAACTCAAAAAAAGCACAAGGGTTAAAGAATTGGGAGGGAAATCATTTTTTACAACTGAGAGAAAATGGCGCAGCAGCGTACCTGCGGGTACTTGGAGGAAGGTACCGCGTGGAGGGCCTGCAGCAAAAAAGTTTCTCAAATGAATTAACTTTCAGAAACAAAAAATTAAAAGCCAACAAGACCCAGACTGAACAAAATAATGGAAAGAGTACATCTCACAGTGAAAATCCATTAGATAAAATACACAAAATTAATGAAACCAGAAGCTAGTCCTTTGAGAACACCAATAATATATAAACCAGATTGAAGTGGAAAAGAGATACAGACACAAATTACCAACATCAGGAATCACAGATGTGACATCATTAAGATTCTATACATGTTAAAAGACTAATAAGGGAATATTGTGAACAGCTTTGTGCCAAACAATTGGATACCTTAGATAAAATGAAAAAAAATGATGGCGTCAAGAAGAAATTGACCACCAAATAACCCTACATCTATGGAAAAAAAGCGAGTTTGTAGTGAAAAACCTTCCCATGAAGAGAACTCCAGACCTGAATGAAAATTTTTCTGCTGAAAATCTAACAGAAAAATACTACCCATTCTATCCAAACTCTTCTTGAATTTTGGAAAGGAAACCAGTCTCAATACAGTGAAAAAATTCAATCTACATGATACATTTTGAGGTTGTGTCAGTCTGTTCACGACACTCTAGACTGAAATTCATTTTCCCACGGCTCGAGAGGTGAGGACGTCCCAGATGAAGGTTCCTGCCAGTTTGGTACCAGGTGAGGCTCTCTTCTCGGCTTGCAGATGCTGCCTCGCGGCTCTGAGCCCACCTGGCGGACAGCGAGCAAGGCAATCCTGTACCAGCTCTTCTATGAGGCCAGCATTACTTTCATACTAAAACCTAACAAAGACATCACAGGAGCACTAGAAACCACCATCATCACACGTGCTAACACTCTACACAGAATGGCGGCGCGCAGAGTCACATGTTAGAGGACAACGCATCACAGCCCGATGGGGTCTGTCCTAGGAATGCGGGGCCTGGCTCAACATTCAAAAATCAATCGATATAATTCACCACATTCGTGGTCAAAAGGGGATCATCTCTGGATGCAGAAAACAGCCTGTGCTGAACACAGGCGTACAGAACCCAGTGCCCCTTGTGAGGACAGCTCTCAGCCAGCTAGAAACAGGAGACCTGTGACAACTGCAGCTGCCGCCACTCGCAAGTGCTCCCCCTGCGACCAGGAACAAGGCAGAGACCCGCAGCCCCACCACCTCCAGTCAACACCATATTGGAAGCTCTAGTCAGTGCAAGTCAAGGAGCAGAGATGAAAGGCATACAGACTAGAAGAGAAGAAGTCAAACTGTCCCTGCTTGCAGACGACATGGCCACCTTTGCAGAAGAGCTGGTAGAAATCCACAAAACCTTCTGGATGTAAGAAGTGAGTTTTGTGATCTCCCGGGTGGCTCAGTCGGTTAAGCGTCCAACTTGGGCTTGGGTCATGATCTCACAGTTTCTGTGTTCGAGTCCTGCCTTGGGCCCTGTGCTGACATTTCGGAACCTGGGGCTGCTTCAGACTCTGTGTCTCCTCTCTCTGCCCCTCCCCCACTCGTGTTCTGTCTCTGTCTCTCAAAAATAAATAAATGTAAAAAATCTTTTAAAAAGAAGTGAGTTTAGCAAGACTGCAAGAGAAACCGGTGTACTAAACCCCATCTCGTGATTACGTACAGGGGATGAACAGGCGGGCGTTGATGTTAAAAAATCAATACGATCCACAATAGCGCCCTCTAAGGAAGGAACAGTTCAGGATAAATATGATGAAGGTGGGGAAGGGTGTTTCCACTCCTGAATGAGATCAGAAAACAGAGTAGGGAGATGTGCTGTCCTTGTGGATTAGAAAATTCAATGTTAATGTATAAATTCTCCCCAAAATGACCTGTAGGTTCTTAAAAATATTTTATTTATAAGCAATCTCTACACCCTACATGGGGCTCAAACTCACAACCCCGAGACCAAGAGTTAGACGCTCCAGGGATGGAACCAAATACAATCTCTGTCAAAATCCTAACAGATTTTCTGTGGGAATTGACGAGCTGATTGTAAAATCTGTGTCAATGCAAGGACCTGGAATAGCCAGTGGAATCCGGTAGAGAGCTACAAAGTTGGAGACGTTACATTACCTGATTCCAAGGTTTGTCAAGATTTACTATGAAGCCGCATCAAGACGCTGTTCATTGACATAAAGATACATAAGTAGATCAACGGAACTAAATAATGAGTCAGGAAATACATTAACACGTGTATAGACAGCTAATTTTCAGCAGAGATGCAAAGGCCATTCCATGGAGAAAGGATTTTCTTTTCAGTAGATGGTTCTGGAATAAGTGGATATACATGTGCAAAAAAAAAAAAAAAAAAAAAAAGGAAAAAGACCTTAGATCCATACCACAACACATACAAAAAATTAACTCGAAATGGATCATAGACCTAAATGTAACTTTTAATACTATAAACTTACTGAAATAAATATAGGAGATGTTTGTGAACTCAGGTTAGGCAAAGATTTCTTACCTATGACACCAAAAGCATGACTGATAAAAGAATAATAAGTTGTTAAGTTGGATGTTATCAAAGCTTGATCATTTCTACTCTTTGAAAGACACTGTTATTGAAATCAAAGACAAATGCTATCAATGCTATTGAAATTTTAAAAAATACAGTAGAACAGATCAATGAAACCAGAAGCTGATTCACTGAAAGAGTTAACAAAAGTGGGGTGCCTGGGTGGCTCAGTCGATTAAGCCTCTGACTTTGGCTCAGGTCATGATCTCACAGTTCACGAGTTCGAGCCCCACATCAGGCTCTGTGCTGACACAGCTCAGAGCCTGGAGCCCACTTCAGATTATGTGTCTCCCTCTCTCTGCCCCTCCCCTCCTCATGCTCTGTCTGTCTCTCTCAAAAATAAATAAACACTAAAAAATTTTTAATAAAAAAAGAATTAACAAAATTGATAAACCCCTAGCCAAATTGATCAAAAAGATAAAGGAAAGGACCCAAATAAATAAAGAAAATCAAGAATGAAAGAGGAGAGATCACAACCAACACAGCAGAAATACAAACAATAATAAGAGAATATTATGAGCAACTATATGCCAATAAATTGGGAAATCTGGAAGAAATGGACAAATTCCTAGAAACATATAAACTACTGAAACTGAAACAAGAAGAAATAGAAAAGTTGAACAGGACCATAACCAGTAAAGAAATCAAAATAGTAATCAAAAATCTTCCCCCCGCAAAAAAAAAAAAAAAAAAAACACGAGAGTCCAGGGCCAGACTTTCCAGAGGAATTCTACCAAACATTTAAAGAAAAGTTAAAACCTATTCTTTGGAAGTGGTTACAAAAAAATAGAAATGGAAGGGAAACTTCCAAACTCATTTTATGAAGCCAGCATTACCTTGATTCCAGAACCAAAGACTCTACTAAAAAGGAGAACTACAGACCAATAATCCTGATGAACATGGATGCAAAAATTCTCAACAAGATGCTAGCCAACTGGATCCAACAATACATTAAAAGAATTATTCACCACAATCAAGTGGGATTATACCTGGGATGCAGGGCTGGTTTGGTATCAGCAAATCAATCAGTGTGATACATCACATCAATAAAAGAAAGGACAAGAACCACACGATCCTCTCAACAGATGCTGAAAAAGCATTTGACAAAATACAGCATCTTTTCTTGATAAAACCCTCAAAAAAGTAGGGATAGAAGGATCACACCTCAAGATCATAAAAGCCACATTCGAAAGACCCCCTGCTAATATCATCCTCAATGGGGAAAAACTGAGAGCTTTCCCCCTAAGGTCAGGAACATGACAGGGATGTCCACTCTCACCACTGTTATTCAACACGGTATTGGAAGTCCTAGCCTCCGCAGTCAGCACAAAGGAATAAAAGCATCCATATCGGCAAAGAGGAGGTCAAACTTTTTGCAGACGATATGATACTCTGTATGGAAAACCCAAAAGATTCCACCAAAAAACTGGAACTGATCCATGAATTCAGCAAAGTCACAGGATATAAAATCAACATACAGAAATTGGTCGCATTTCTATACATCAATAATGAAGCAGCAGAAAGAGAAATCAAGGAAGCGATCCCTTTCACAATTGCACCAAAAACCACAAAATACCTAAGAATAAACCTAACCAAAGAGGTAAAAAATCTATACACTGAAAACTATAGAAAGCTTATGAAAGAAATTGAAGACAACATAAAAAAATGGAAAAATATTTTGTGCTCATGGATTGGAAGAACAAATATTGTTAAAATATCAATACTACCCAAAGCAATCTATATATTTAATGCAATCCCTATCAAAATAACACCAGCATTCTTCACAGGGCTAGAAGAAACAATCCTGAAATGTATATGGAGCCAAAAAAGACCCCAAATAGCCAAAACAATCCTGAAAAAGAAAACCAAAGCTGGAGGCATCACAACTCTGTACTTCAAGCTGTATTACAGAGCTGTGATCATCAAGACAGCATGGTACTTGCACAAAGACAGACACTCCGATCAGTGGAACAGAAGAGAGAACCCAGAAATGGACCCACAAATGTATGGCCAACTCATCTTTGACAAAGCAGGAAAGAGTATCTAATGGAAAAAAGCTTCTTCAGCAAATGATGTTGGGAAAAACTGGACAGCAACATGCAGAAGAATGAACCTGGACCACTTTCTTACATGATACACAAAAATAGACTCAAAATGGATAAAAGACCTAAACATAAGACAGGAAGCCATCAAAATCCTAGAGGAGAAAACAGGCAATGGCCTCATTGGCCTTGGCTGCAGCAACTTCTTACTCAACATGTCTCCAGAGGCAAAGGAAACAAAGCAAAAATGAACGATTGGGACCTCATCAAAATTAAAAGTTTCTGCACAATGAAGGAAACAATCAGCAAAACTAAAAGGCAACCAACAGATTGGGAGAATATATTTGCAAATGACATATCAGATAATGGGTTAGTATCCAAAATCTATAAAGAAGAACTTCTCAAATTCAACACCCAAAACACAAATAATCCAGTGAAGAAATGGGCAAAAGACACGAACAGACACTTCTCCAAAGAAAACATCCAGATGGCCAACTGAGACATAAAAAAATGCTCAATGTCACTCATCATCAGGAAAATACAAATCAAAACCACAGTGAGATCCCACCTCACACCCGTCAGAAAGGCTGATGTTAACAACTCAGGCAACAACAGATGTTGGCGAGGATGCAGAGAAAAAGGATCTCTCTGGCACTGCTGGTGGGAATGCAAACTGGTGCAGCCACAAGAAAACAGTATGGAGGTTCTTCAAAAAATTAAAAATACAACTACCCTTCGACCTAGCAACAGCACTACTAGGTATTTATCCAAGGGATACAGGAGTGCTGTTTCAAAGGGGCACACGCACCCCAATGTTTATAGCAGCGCTATCGACAGTAGCCAAAGTATGGGAAGAGCCTAAATGTCCACCGATGGATGAATGGATAAAGATGTGGGTTATATATACAATGGAATATTACTCATCAGTCAAAAAGAATAAAATCCTGCCATTTGCAACAATGTGGATGGAACTAGAGAGTATTATGCTAAGCAAAACTAGTCAGAGAAAGACAAATATCATATGACGTCACTTGTATGAGGAATTTAAGATACAACACAGATGAACATAAGGGAAGGAAAACAAAAATAATATAAAAACAGGGAGGGGCACAAAACATAAGAGACTCTTAAATACAGAGAACAAACTGAAGGTTGTTGGAGGGGTTAGGGGTGGGGGGCGGGCTAAATGGGTGAGGGGCATTAAGGAGGGCACTTGTTGGGATGAGCACTGGGTGTCTTATGTAAGTGATGAATCACTAAATTCTCTTCCTGAAATCATTATTACACTATATGTTAACTAACTTGGATGTAAATTTAAAAATATATATATAATAAAAAAGAAAACAAACACTAACATTTGTTTTCAAACTATTTAACTTTTTTAATTGCCAAAAGAAGGTGCCCAGCTGGCTCAGTGGGTGGAGTGTGTGACTCTTGATCTCGGGGTTGTGAGTTCGAGCCCCACCTGTATATACTTGTATATAGAGGTTACGCAAAAATAAAATCTTTTAAAAAATTAAAAAACAAATAAAATGGGCAAATGATGTGAAACAGACATAAGGAACAGACATAACATTTCATAAGAAAATGAAAATTAAGAATATGAGGAGACATCAGAACATATGTATTTGTTAAAATTAAAAACATCAATGGGGCACCTGGGTGGCCCAGTTGGGTAAGCGTCCAACTCTCGATTTGGGCTCAGGTCATGCTCTCACGGTTTGTGAGTAGGAGCCCCACATCAGGCTCTGTGCTGACAGAGTAGAGCCTGCTTGAGATTCTCTCTCTCTCTCTCTCTCTCTCTCTCTTTCTCTCAAAATAAATAAATATTTTAAAATTTTAAAAAAGCAAAACATTAGAAACAAAAGAACACCAAGGGGTGCCCGGCTGGCTCAGTCAGTGGAGCATGTGACTCTTTTACCTTTGGGTCATGAGTTTGAGCCCCGTGTTGGGTATAGAGATTACTGAAAAATAAAGTCTTTGGGGGGGGAAAAAGAATATCAAGTGCTGGTGAGGATGTGAAACAAACAGGACTTCCGTGTGTCTGTAGTGGGAACGTAAAACGGTAGAGCTACTCTAGAAAACATTGTGGCAATTTTTTAAAAAGTTAAACACGCACCCACCATATGAGCCGGCCATCCCACCGCTAGGTATTTAGAGAAACAGTGTGTGTCCACACAAAGATTGTCCACGACCCTTTGTTAGTCCAAACCTGGAGACCTGGCAACATCTGTCAGAGGGCAGCAGATGGGCAGATGGCGGTCCGGCCGCACCCTGGGCCGCCGGGCAACAAGGAACGACGGTGCACGCGCCCGGCGGTGTGGGTGAACACCAGGACGTTGTACTGAGACCCACCAGACCAAGAAGTGTGCACACTGCACGCTTCCATTTCAGCAACATCCTGAGGGCGCCGCGGGGCTCAGTCCGTTAGCGTCCGACTTCGGCTCAGGTCATGATCTCACGGTTTGTGGGTTCGAGCCCTGCCTCCGGCTCTGTACTGACGGCTTGGAGCCTGGAGCCTGCGTCGGATTCTGTCTTCCTCTCTCTGCCCCTCTCCTCCTTGTTCTCTGTCTCTCTATCTCAAAACTAACATGTAAATAAACAAATAAACAAATAAAATCCTAGAAAGGCAAGGTAATGTCCAGTGACAGAAAATAGATCAGTGCTTTCTGGGGGTGAGGGGTGGGAGGCAGGAGGAAACACTGGGGGTCGCAATATTTTCATTATTTTGACCACGATGGTCTTATTGATGTATAAATATATCAAAATTTATTTCATGGTCACTTCACGTGCAGGTTTTCATTGTTAATTATATCTCTGCAAGGCTGTTGGAAAGATATCTAGGAACAAAATGAAGGAGGGGCAGACCCGACCATAAAATAAACACTCGACTTCTCTCCTTGTAGGAGGTGTGCGGGCGGAGGTCGCCCTGAGCTGTCACTCTGCCCTTGACAGATGGGCGCCAACGGCGACGGCGCGGCCTGTGACAAGCGACAAGCGGCGCATGTGCCCTCGCGTGGACTGGCCGGGCCCAGAAGGGCGCCCGGCGCACTCCCGGGCCCCGGAATCCCTCCCGAATGCACGCTTGCGGCTACTGAAAACCAGCAACCTGCGACCACGTGTGCACAAACGCGTGCACTGCAGCATTGTTTGGAAGTGTGAAGTGTCGGGCAGCGTGTAAATGTCCGCAGCAGGCGGCGGCGGCCTGAGCGCGAGGAGGCGACCGTGACCTCCAGGAGAGAGTATTAAGCGTAGAAAAGGCAAATCGTGAAATAACGCTCTCTCGCGTGTGTCAGAGCAGGAATAGAACGCGGGTGCGCCCGTGGGCGTCTCTGCAGGAAGGAACCAGGCGGGCGAGTGAAGCCAGCCGGGGGGGGGGGGGGGGGGGGGGGGGGGGGGGGGGGGGGGGGGGGGGGGGGGGGGGGGAAAGGGTACATTTCTCTGAACAAACCTTTCGGCAGTTGCGACTTTGGGAACCATCGCAAGACGGGGACAAAACTAGTCAGAGGCGAACAGAAGCGAGAGTCTGAGTGCCTCGCCAGTGGACGGTGTCACCGCACGGGAGAGCCGGGCCGCCCTCAGGGGTCCACACACTACAGACGACAAAGGACAGCAGAAACCCCGACCTCGCGGCTGCGGCCCCAGGGCAGGGCGCCCCCTCCTCCAGGCTGCGCCGAGATTAGAGGCGCCCATGGGAGCACGAGCGGGATTTCCAACTCGGTCTGCAGGCAGAGCGCCGGAGTGGGAGGAGCCTGGAGCCTGGGGACCAGGTCCGGGGACAGCGTGGGGACAGCGAGGCTGGCTCCGGCGCTGGCCCCGAGGGGAGAGCGAGGCCAGTCTCAAACGCGGGGATGCCAAAGTCTCCCGGGGCCACAGCTGTGGACACGGTGGTGTCGAGAGGAGAGCTGAGTAGTGGCAACAGAAGGTCACAGACGCACTCCCGGCCGGACGTGCGTCGGCTCCGTGGGCTCTCCGCCCCAAGTCGCCGGGCCGGGCACTCGTCATCACACACAGTCTCTGCAAACTGCCCTGAGGACACAGGAGCAGGCAGTGGGGGAAATCTCCCAAATCCCGGTGCGTCCCGGGGAGGCAGGCGGCAGGCTCGGGGTGCCGGGGAGCCCCGGGGAGAGGCCCGCTCCGCGCCCCACGTGTGAGGCTGGCCCGTCCCCTCCCTGCGTCGGCCGAGCTGGGGACAGGCCAGCAGGAATGGGGTCCCCGCCTCCCAAGTGGCGACTTGATTGCGAGCAAAGCGCAGGTAAAGGCGGTGAGAACAGGGCAGAACAAACGTTTGAGGAAATCATGGCTGAACGTTTGCTAAATACCCTGAAAAACGCTGGTCTGTGAAGACAGGAGCTCGGCAAAGCCCAAACATGAAAAATACAAATAAAGCCACTCAGACAAAGAGACTGTCTTGACCCCGAGGAGCGAAGAAAGCACAGCACAGACGGGAAGCCACGATGGGGAGGTACGTTTATAGCAGCATCAGAAAAACCAGAACGGGAGGCACGGGGAAGTGACCCCCGCAGCCACTGCCTGAGCCTCCGTGGGCAGCGCTGGCCACGCCGCGCCCCCAGAACACCTGTCGGCGGCACACGCACCGCCTCGGGCGCAGACCCAGTCCTGGTGCCCTTTCTGCGCCCCCCCAAGTCCATCTGTAAACTCGGTGTGGTCCTAACCGAGGGACAGTCTTGCTGTGTCTAACATAGAAATTTGATGAGCTGATTCGAAAATGTAAGTGGAAACGCAAAGAACCTAAAATGAATGAAACAGTCAGAAAAAGTGTAAAGTTGGGGGCGCCCGGGTGGCGTAGTTGGTTAAGCGTCCGACTTTCGCTCGGGTCATGATCTCGCGGTTCGTGGGTTCGAGCCCCGCGTCGGGCTCTGTGCTGACTGCCAGCTCAGAGCCTGGAGCCTGTTTCAGTCTGTGACTCCCTCTCTCTCTGACCCTCCCCTGCTCACGCTGTCTCTCTCTCTCTCTCCTAGAAATAAATAAAGCATTAAAAAAAAAAAAAAAAAAAGAAAAAGTGTAAAGTTGGAAGAATGATGCCCCTGACTTCAGGACCGACTATGAAGTGATGTTCATCCAGACAGCATGGTGTTGGGGTAAAGACAGACAGACAGACAGCTCAACGGGATCTCATAGAGAGTCCAGACGTGCACCCTTACACATACGGTTGCTTATATATTTTAAAAATATATTTCTAAGCTTATTTATTGTAAGTAATCTCTACCTCCAACGTGGGGCTCAAACTCACGACCCCGAGATCAAGAGGCACATGCTCCACCGACTGAGGCAGCTGGGGGCCCCTGGTCACTTGTAGAAAAGGTACCCAAAATGCTTTGTGGGGGTAAGGAGTCCTTTACACAATAGTCAGAATAACTAGACATACACACGAGGGGGTGGGACTTTATTTTTTTTTTACTGTTTATTTTTGGGAGAGAGAGCAGGGGAGGGGTAGAGATGGAGACAGAAGCTCTGAAGCAGGCTCAGTGCTCACAGCACACAGTCTGACGTGGGGCTCGAACCCTCACACTATGAGATCATGACTGAGCCAAAGTCAGAAGTCCAACCGACTGAGCCATCGGGGCGCCCCAAAAGGGGTGAAGCTCTAACCACATTGCCCATCAGGTACAAAACTAATTCAAAATGGATTGTAGACCTGGATGTGAAATCTAAAATGATGAGATTTTTTTTTAATATTTTTTATTTATTTCTAGGAGAGAGAGAGACAGCGTGAGCAGGGGAGGGTCAGAGAGAGAGGGAGTCACAGACTCTCAAAGAGGCTCCAGGCTCCGAGCTGTCAGCACAGAGCCCGACGCGGGGCTCGAACCCACGAACCGTGAGATCATGACCTGAGCGGAAGTCGGACGCTCAACCGACTGAGCCACCCAGGCGCCCCCAAAAACGATGAGATTTGTATAAGAAAACATGGGAGAAAATGTCCATGGTCCCTGGGGAGACGTAGGAATCTTAGGACACAAAAGGCTCTTAAAACACGCCTGTCGGGGTGTCCGCACTGTGGGACCCACTCGCTCTCCGAGGCCCCGGCTCAGAAGACGAAGCTGTGGGTCGGAGCCGGGGGGGGGGGGGGGGGCCCACGGCACCCCACAGGCAGGCCCCGCCCTTTGGGGAAATTCTTCGGCCGGTTTCTCTTTTTCAACTTG